>NW_008628156.1:0-3447 GCF_000691845.1 Merops nubicus | reverse complement strand
CTACTTAAATATAATGATGTATAGTAATATAGGATTTTTACAGTGTATTTGTTGCATAGATAAATAATTCCTGCCCTTGACTTCCTATTATAGTCTTTGCAGTTAGGACTGCCTGTTCCATTGATGGGGTGTGCAATAGAGGAAGAATTGCGAGACAAGGAAATTTTTGTATACAATATGAATCAGGGGTTGGTAATTAAAGTGATTATAAGTCTTGCTTAACTTAAAAATCTTTTAAAAAGCCCAGCTTTTATTTTGTTGCTGAGCTTAATTTCTGATAAGAGCCAAAATAAAGATAGCTGATGAGGGAAAGTTGGCTGACAGGTTTTCTGGGTGGCTATGTAATGTGTATTTTTATATAGGGAGTGAGCTGAAGTGCTATGCTGAGGATAAAAATTCACACAAAGATCCAGCCCTCATATGTCTCTCTCTCTCTGTTTTTCCCCCCCTGTAGTGATATGCAGCTTCCGAGGAGCTGTACCGCAAGGCTTGGTCCTGGAACTAGGTGAAACTGTCCAGATCCTAGAGAAATGTGAAGGTAAGTGTGATGTCCAAGAAGGAATGCCATTTTCTGTATAAGAATATACAAATATCTTAATCTAGGACATTTTAGTAAGTTGTTTGGAAGTGATGATGCATCAAATCAAAGCACTTGAATAAAACCTAATCTGACCCACTTTCTGTAGGAAAGGCTGAGTGCTCCTGGCACTAATCCAGTCTGATAGAGGGTTGGTATGTTTTAAGTTAACCAACTGTCTAGAAAATCTTGAACCCTGACCTGATTGTTGCATTGTAATCGGGTCTTAACAGTGAATTTTCAGGATGTAAATTATATAATCGGTATCTCCTTTAACTGTGTTTTCTCAGTGTTACTGTTATGCATTTCAATTATATGTATCAGTGTCTATTATTTAGAAACATCTGACCACATGAAAAATACTCGTTATGAAGTTAATAAATCATTTGGGATCAATACTGGAAAAAATGTAAAGAATATGTGTTATGGGGGGATTGCTTTGCATTTATCCATGTGCTTTTTTTTGTACCTAGTGGAAAATGCCGTTGTAAATGCTATAACTGTATTTCTTTTGTGGCTGGAGATGTCTGCGTGTGAATAAATTGAGTGTCCTAATCCTCTACATTAATCCTATGAATAGTATGATTGAAGTTGGTGTATTTAAAAGGATATTTAGTATTTACGTATTTAAATTTTTATCCTAATCTTCAGAGTAAGCAAGTGGTATAAAACACGTCTGTTGAGAAGTAGGTTGACAAAGTACAGTATGAGAACATGTTTCACTGTAGTCTGTGGTGAAATAAGGGAACAGTGTAACCTTAATCCTGAAGTGTTAAAACAAATTCCGAACCAGACCCACAAATTTGAATTCCGAATTACCATTCCACAAAGATGTGTTTGGTTTTGTTTGTTCAGTTTACAGTAATTTTTAATCTCCAGGGTTAATGTTGCTACACAAACCTTGTGCATGCTTCTCAGAAGACTGCTTTACTTCTCTCATGCCTACAGCTGTCTTTTCCTCTTGATGCTTTTCTTGTATTCAGGTGTTTTGTTTGGTTACCCCCTGACTTAACTCTTGGTGGAAGAAGTGACATCTTACTTGATAATTTTTCTACAAAAGTAGTAGCTTCTTCAGCTACACTTGTAAAAATTCTCTGAGGGAGAGTTTTTCAGTGCAGTAGTGATGTTTAGTCCGTGAAGAATCACACTCTGAGGAGTACCTGTAGTATCATAGCTGCAAATGATAACAGTTTTTAAAAAAGCACCTGTGGTGTAATGGGCTAAGCTTTACTCGAGCACTGGGTGTTGATTGTTGTCATTCTACAGGTCTTGTGAATTAGTACATGGTGCAAGCTCAGGAAAAATTTCTTACTTTGCATAGAAGGGTGTAACTCTTAAGGCATATTGCTGTATTTCATATATTGCTGAAAGCAGTTGTGGTAGTTTCAAACCATTTCTGGTAATCAAGGAAACTTTTAAAACTCTGGGGAATAAAAGCACAATCTCAAATGAGCAGGTTGTTTACAGAAAAGCAGAAGGATAATCCAGTATCTCTTTATAGTGTTATAATAATTTGGCTTGCTATATTTTCCTTGCCAGTAGTTTTGAGGCTGATTAGTCAAAAGCAATTCATGCCAGTCTTCAAATTGCTGTGAAAGGAGGCCCTCAGACAAAACATTTTCCTGTGTGGAAGGAGGTGCTTGTACTTTTTTTGTTTGTTTTGCTTTTTAAGCCCTCTGTCCTGTTACGTTGATTGGGGTGCCTTTACCGTGGGCTTTACATATATGAAAAGATATATGAATTTTGATAATAACACCTGTAACTCCGCAGTATGAAATTCATTGGAATATTGACATGGTGTGTGCTGCAGCTCTTGTGTGTGTGAATTATGCAAAAAAGGACATTAAATGTGCAAAGTAGGTTCTTGAAAGAAAAGAAAAAGGTAGTAGTTGCTGAAGCATTCTTGTCTTATGTGGTTGCTTAACACAGTCCTTAATTTGCCTTGCAAATTTAGTATGAAACATACATTGTATTCTTCCTCAACATGATTTGCTGGGAATTCTTTTGACCAAACAAACTGGATAAATTAATGTTAACTCATGCAAATAAGGGTCACAACGGTGGGAGTCAACAGAAGATCCCTTGCTGTTCCAGCTTCACTTCTTAGTATAGTCTGTGCATAATTCTCTACAGTAGGGACTTTGCTGTCTGGGTTAAAAGGATTCACGTACACACAAACCTTCTAGTGATGTGAGAAGAGATTTCAGAGACTCACTGAAGAATTCTGGGCTGACAAAGATTCAAATGCTAGCTATACTTCTGAATGTGCTTATTTTAAATCATAATGACTTATTGAATAACTGTATTACTATTACAAAAGAGCAAGTGATCTTTTGTAGTGACTGGTGTAAAAAGCAGTCACTGTGCTTAGAGCAGTTGAATGAAAGAGTTGGGAATTTCCTACATCAAGTTCCTTACTACTTCTGTAGCTAAGTTTTATGTGTTTTTGCAGAGTAAAGGAACATGTGCATACACACATGTGTATATACACACACACATTTGTCTCTTCACAGCTACTAAATATGAACACCAATTAATAACACATTCTGTAAAAGATTTTTTTTGTGGTTGTCTATGTGGACTTCAAATAAAATACAATGAGGTACAGTTGTCTTTAATACAGATCTTGTTCAAGTGCGTGAAACTGGAGCTTTGAATTCAGTCAGGTTGGGTGCCTGCTGCACTATATGCTTTCATACCAGGCCACAAATGTCTAAATGGATGTTTTCTAACCCTGTCTACATCTGACAAACACCTCTCACTGCTTCTTCCCCTTCCCTAGTAATCCAGTCTGACAGGGTTTGAGCCCATGGCCTTAGTGTTTCTTTCCTCTGAAGCTACCAGAAGCTCCATCCAGGTTTTCACCAAAA
>NW_008628155.1:896-1127 GCF_000691845.1 Merops nubicus | reverse complement strand
GGCACCTGGGGGCCAGGAAATTTCCCCCCAGTTAGGGCTAATCATTAAGTCCATTAGAGCTAATAATTACGTCCACCAGAGTGAAAATTTAAGCGAAAATTGAAGTCGATTAGGGCTAATAATTAAGCTTTAATTAAAATTAATTAATTATGGTTTCAAGAGAAAATGAAATTAAAGTGAAAGCCTTAAAATGTGATTAAAAATTTACATGAAATAAAAATGAAATTCTAA
>NW_008628155.1:389-769 GCF_000691845.1 Merops nubicus | reverse complement strand
CTATCCCTGTGAAGATAGGGCTAAAAAATTAATTAACATTAACAGAGTTGATAATTCATTATATTAGGGCTACTAATTAAGTCTAATCAGGGCTAAAAATTAAACTTTTTTTTTTAAAATCAGATTATTTATAAAATTATAATTACAAGTTATAAATCATTTAAATATAAATATAATATTTAATTCTAAATATAATTTTATGTAGTTAAAAATGTAATAATGAAATTAAAATTCAGTTTAAAATGAAGTTTAACATGGAATAAAAATTACAGTAGAGAAGAAAAGCAAAATGAAATCAAAGTAAAATGAGAATTGAAAAGAAATTTCAATTAATTAAGTTAGATTGGGAATAAAATTACAAATGGAATTAAATTAGGATT
>NW_008628155.1:0-200 GCF_000691845.1 Merops nubicus | reverse complement strand
CAAATTCCGAAGTTGAACATTAATGAGGAGGAAGCTGAAATTAAATTGAAAATAGAATTGATAAAATAAATGGAACTAAAATGAAGATAAAATAAATGAAATTACAATTAAAATGGAAAATACATTCCAATCAAAATGCAATTCAAATTGGAAATAAATGAAAATAAAATTTTAATTGATATGGAACATAAAATTAAAAT
>NW_008628154.1:0-225 GCF_000691845.1 Merops nubicus | reverse complement strand
TGGGCACAGTGTACCCTGATGCCATCCTGCTGTAGTGGGGCCAAACCGATCTATATTGCCAGGGTGACAGGGGGATCACCCCATTGTGACTGGCCCAGAGGCCCCGTGCGTCCTTGGCATAGACTACCTCAGGTGAGGATACTTCAAGGACCCAAAATGATACCGGTGGGCTATTGCTGTAGAGGCGGTCCAGGCGACTGAAATGCTGGGGTTTAGAACCCCAAG
>NW_008628153.1:13839-19409 GCF_000691845.1 Merops nubicus | reverse complement strand
CCTCACGCGTGGCATTGGACCTGAGGGGGTGGAATCGGTCCTGCTCCCTAAAAAAGAAGTGGAATCAGGGCTCCACCTTCCCCAATTCCCCAATCTTGCGAACAGCCTCTGATGGCAAGTCCACGAGGTCCCTCCTTGCGCTAATCTTCATTAGCAGCCACGGGCAGGTTTAATTAGGGACAGCATTGCACTTAGACAGCTCAGGCCTCCAGATCACACAGACACCTGGGCCACCGCCGCTGCTTTCGGTGGATTTAAACCACAGCTCAATTAAAAGCATGAGAGCAAGCGGGCTAGCGGGGAGCAAAAAAAGATGGGGTGAGTTTGGAGGTGAAGCATCTCCTGGGGGAGACTCGAGCAGCTGAGTGGGCGACAGCGGGGCAGGTCCCAGCTTGTGCCGCGTGGCTAATGCCAACTGCAAGATCTAAATAACCCTTCGGAGTCATCATCTAATTACAGGGGGCTCCGCTCGCATTCCCCGGCTCCAGCTTCCCCAGCCAGCTCCTGCCTTCAGGGACCAGATTATCGCCCAGCCCTCCCCGACAGGGATCAAAACGAAAAATAAATAAGCACGTTTTGGGCTATTTTCAGTGAGAATCATCTGACGTCTGGAGCAGGGTGCAAATTAAACGGAGGACCAAATTAACCAGGGATTCAATTAGGGAAAGGCTCTCTGCCGTGCTTTGTTTCCGTGTTTGCTAACGTTACCATTGAAACCCCCCCAGGACTTGATCATCTTTATTTTCTGCCACTTGCAGCATACCAAGACAGCAGCAAGAGCAGCAGCTTTTTAAAATTTTATTTGTAGAGTGCCCTGGTACAAAATAAATGCAAGAGTGCAATACTAATAAGGAGCAGGGAAGCTGTTCAATCATTGACAAACAGTCTCTGAACCGCCCAACCCCCCTTGGATGTCTCCTTGGATAATATTCCTTTAGATATGGAAGAAGGCTTCAAGCTTGTTAGAGGAAAAATATTCTGCAACTTAGCTATGCAATGAATTATAAAATACACAGGACTAGGAGTCCTTTGATTCCTCCAGCCTTGCACTCCATCCATCCATATTGCAGCTCTAGGGAACAAACCCGGCGCCCGTGTTTGAACAAGGCCATTTTAACAAGATTTGCTGCAGCTGGGACCCACACATGAAAGTTGTGTGATGAAGTGCACCGATAGAAAAATCGCAATGAGACAGGCTGATTAAGTAAGAGCCCGAGAACAAAAGCAAACCTTATCACTCCTATTAAAGCCTGCCCGGTGGTGAACAATCTCCATCCAGCAGCTCTCTCTGAAATGCTAATATTTGTGGCTACTCATTCACCCATTTATTTTCTCCCTGCCACCTCCCCCGCCCTCGCAGAAGAGAGCTGGGGGGCTCTGTTGGGTTTTATTTTAAGAAGTCATTTTTCCTCCTCTAAGACAGAAATGCACCTCTGTGCCCGTCTGTCTTTGGAAAGATGTGGGGGGGGAAAGGAGCTGTAATATAGCAATAATGAAGCTATGGCTTAATTTCCTTCTAGATTTCCCAATGCTCAGAAGAGTCCTGTTTCCACCCCCCTACCCCAACAGTGTGTTTAACCACTGCTGCAGCTGAAAAGCCAGCTGTACATGGGAAAAAATTCAGCTGTACATGTAAAAAATTCAGCTGTACATGGAAAATAGTCATAGAATCGGTTTTGTTGGAAGAGACTTCTAAGATCATCAAGTCCAACTGCTGACCCAGCACTGCCAGGTCCCCACTGCCCCGTGTCCCTCACACCACATCTCCACGGCTTGGAAACCCCTCCAGGGGTGGGGACTCCACCACTGCCCTGGGCAGCCTCTTTCAGGGCTTGACTACTGTTGTGAGGAAGAAATTGTTCCTCAGGTCCAACCTAAACCTTCCCTGGCACAACTTGAGACTTTTTCCTGTTGTCCTGTCCCTTGGGAGAAGAGCCCGACCCCCACTTGGCTCCAACCTCCTGTCAGGTCCATCTAGCCATATATGGGGATAAAAAATCCAGCTGGACATGGAAACACCAGTGGCTTCACACTGTGCCACCCTGCAAGTGCTTTAACAGCATGCAGAAGAATAGAAACCTCTCCCCATTTTTGTGTTTTAAGCACTTGGAGGCTGGTAGCTGATTTCTCTCCCTCCTCTTTGCTCTGGGCATGCTTCTTTTCCCTTTGCAACTCAAAAACTGTGAAGCCTGAGAACATCCTCAGGAGGAAGAGGTGGCCCTCCACAGTTGGAGAAGAGCAGAAAGTTTGCTCCTGCCTTGCAAAGCTCTGACTTGGAAACAGGCTCTGCCTGAGCCCAGCTACCAAGGGGACCCCAGCTCAGGCACCTTGAAATCCCATTTCCAGAGCCAGTTGTGCCCTCCTTAATACTGGGTGACAGCTCTTCCCCTGCTAGCCCCCCTTCACCTTCCAGTCATGCCAGGTACAGGGTGCAGAACAAAGTCCTTGTGCTACAGGGCAGCCCACTGGTGTAAGGGACCACATCCTACAGCCCCATCCCTGGCAGCACAGACCCATCTCCTTCACAGAAAGGTCCATGCACCATCACCCCTGGATCAGGTGTGGATGGATACCACCCATCCATGCAGCATCCCCCAAGTCCCTCTGCTCTCCTGCTTTCCCAGCTCCCCCCAGCACAGTAGCCAGTGCCCCTGATGTTCCCACCAGCCCAGGTATTTAGCAAAAGCTGAGTACATAGAGTCACAGAATGGTTTGGACTGGAGAGGACCTTTAAAGGTCACCTAGTGCAACCCCCTGCCCTGAGCAGGGACATCTGCAGCTAGAGCAGGTTGCTCAAAGCCCCGGCCAACCTCACCTGGAATGGTTCCACAGATGGGGCAGTGACCACCTCTCTGGGCAACCTGGGCCAGGGGCTCACCACCCTCAGCAGCAAAAAAGTCGTCATTCTATCCAGTCTAAATCTCCCTCTTAGTTCCAAACCATCTCCCCTTGTCCTGTCCCAACAGGCCATGCTACAAAGTCTGCCCCAAACTTTCTTCTCAGCCCCCTTGAAGCACTGAAAGGCTGCAAGTAGGTCTCCCCAGACCCTTCTCTTCTCCAGGCTGAACAAAAAAGCCAGCCAAAAGCAGCAAAAAGCAGCACACCGTGCTCCCCAAACCAGGAAGTTCACCAATGAGCTGAACCGAGTTTCTCCTCTCCAGCCAAAACCAATGAGGAAGGATGGAAGGAGCTGCTCAACCCACATGTGCTTTCAAAGGCACACGAGGAAACAGGAGGGAGATGTCAAAATCAATGCTTCCCGTGGGGCAGCCCGGTGTGCTACTAACCCCAAACACTCTCCAACACCCCCCTCTACCAAACACCAATGGGAGGCTGCTCGTGCTACAGCCTGACCCTGGCACTCCCTTCTGCAACCAGCAGCAAGATGAGATGCTGCTCCTCATAGCCCCTCACTATTGTGGAGCTGACAAGCTGCCAAGGAAGGGATAAAAAAAAAGATAAAAAGAAAATAGGTCGAAGGCTCCCTGCTTCCTACAGCCCTCAGCAGCACACGGGCTTCGTAGAACACGCTCCGAGCTGACGCCTAATTAGACACTGGGGGCTGATCTGCCCCCAGGAGAGCCCAGAGAACAAACCTCTCACCTCCCTGTTCCAGCACCTGGGGTGGGGTTGTGGACTCCAAAATGCCCCCTGAAAAAAAAAAAAAAAAGCCCAAACAACAGAACCTCAGCCAAATCTGCCTTTGAAGAGGAGCCCCTGGTTTAAGCACTGCAGACAGGAGCCATCCATCCCTGGCTCACTGCCCTCCCCATCCAGCTCAGCAGTGAAACGTCTCCATGGCTGGAGATTTGCACTTGATTTTCTGCCTTTCTGCACTAGATAAGTCATTTCAAAACCCTGTTTCTGCCCGGGGAGGGGGCAGGGGGGGCTCCCCGTGCTGGCGAGCAGCGTTTTCCTGGGCACAGCATCAAAGGCACCGAGCGCAGACAAAAGGGGTTTAGAGGAGGAAGCCCCTCGCCCTGCCAGCCCCTCCCTTTGGAGGCAAAATTAATTTCTTTGCTGCTTAAGATTTGGAAGGGAAGGATCCTCCTCACAGACAGCCTGCTGCTGGGCAAAAGCACATCACAGCTAGGATCTGCTAAATCCTAATCCCCTGAGATACCAGGTACTGTCTAAACTCCTCCAAATCCCTATTTCACACTTCAGGCTCAGCAATTGAAGTGGAGAGGCATGGTGGCTGGGTCACCACAGCCCCCAAATCAATGCGTTTTGGCCCAGAGGTGTTGCCTGTGCCTAAATTACCCCCATCCCGACGGTGGGACCAGTTTTATACTGTCCTCACCCTTGCAGAACAGAAGCTAGACCTTCCCAGCCACGTGAGCATCCTTTCCCCCAGGGATGGGATTCCTGCAAGGGCATCATCCCCACCAGCTCCTCCTCAAGAGGGCAATTCGGTCATCTCCATGGGCTGGGAAGAAAGGGAAAAAAAACACCCAGCAGCCCCTCATGACCACGGGGAGGATGGCGTCAAACTGCTCTTTAATTTGTGCTGGGTGTTCCTGTAATCCTGTGCTCCACCCCAGTAATCCCTCCCTATCCAGGCTTCCAACGCACAGAGCTGACTTCTATTTGACATAATGGGGAGGAAAAAGCCTCATTATTATTTTTTTCTCCCCCCTAATCACTCACATAACAGATTTTTTAAAATCTATTTTATTGTCCCCAGACTTGGGGACAGCTGCAGTGACCCAAGGACAAAGAGCCAGGGTAGCAGAACCCAGCCCAGGTCCCACCAGGCTCCCAGCCCCTGGCCCTGTAACAGCATCTCTCCAGAGCACCAAATCCCAGTAATTCAGGCTGCAATTTATCCTCACACACCAGACAGCTCCGTGGAGGCCCGAGGTGCTGCTGGGGGTGACAGGTCTCCCTGGCAGCCACACTCCTGCTTGCAGTAGCTAAAACAACCTCTGAAATAAGCACTATTTTAAGACACATTCAGGCTTTTTTTCCTGCTTTTCCCCCGAGCCCCCCAGCTCCTCTGCCCAGCCACGTGTCACTTCCCAGAGAGCTGATGCTCTGGTTTGCAGCTGGGTCTGTGTCCTCACACCAACGTCCTCGAGGGGACAGAGCTGATGGCAGCAGTGTTGGGAACTCTGCCTGTCATGGTTTTCAGGGCTGCTTCCCAGGCAAAGTGCCTGCAGCGCACCAGGAGCATCCTCCCTGCCAGCCCTCCCTTCAGAAAGGGAATTTAGCTTCGTTGACAAGAAAAAAAATATTAAATACATATATAAGCTGCAAGCCTTAGTGCCTCTCCCACCTGCTGCTCCCCAAAAAAAACCCTGGGGACCCCCCTTTCATCCACTTCTGCATAAACCGCTTCTGCCTCCCAACACAGCAGTTTTGGTTCCTCGTGCCCAGCCCTTGGGTGCTGCTGTGACTCCCCCAGGACCTGCCCCATCACCCACCCCTTGTGCTGAGCCACCCTCCCTGCACCAGGCTGTGCTGCACCCGTGGGGTCCTGTCCCCCCGAGGTCCCCTTGGCCGTGTCACACAGGCTGCCTGGGGCTGCAGGGGACTGGCTGGTGTGGAGACCACAGACACAAGCCCTG
>NW_008628153.1:9095-13829 GCF_000691845.1 Merops nubicus | reverse complement strand
GCAACCACTTGCAGACCCAAGGGACCTTCCCATGGCCCAAGCCCCTGGGTGCACCATGACATCAAGTCCCTTGGCCACTTCCTCATGCAACAGATTCCACAGATGCAGCAAACAGCATTAAAATCTGCCCTTCCCCAACTTAAATTGTCATTTAAATGATATGATTTGGAGCTCTTCACTCAATTTTTCCCAAGCCTGGGGCAGGCTGTAACACCAGCATTTCTACAATGGCTGACAGTTTGACACCAACAGCACAAAGCAGCTTGTTCTCCAAATCTCGAGTCTGATCTAAATTAAAAGCAGCAAAGACTTTGGTGTTAACCGACCTGTCAAGACACATTAAAAATAAATGCCTGCCAGGTCTGCCCAGCACGGGCTCCCTACCTGCACCCTTTGATCACCTGCCATCCAAAATCCAGCTTGGGGACAAACGTGTCCCCAAGGAGAGCTCTCCGGCTCCAACATAACCTCTTGCATTGGTCAACTTCCCGTTGATAACCCCAAAATTAGCCCTTTCTATAAGCTTGATTTATATTCAAATCAAGCCAGAGCTTGTCAGCAATGATTCCCCAATAAATGCAGATTGCTGGGCTACCTGTGGTTGGGTGGGGTGCTGGGGGTGCCTCCTGCTTCAGGCCACTTTCTCTGCAAGGGTCTCAGCAGACCCCCAAACCCTCAACAAGCACCAGCAACATCCCCCCCTTGCTCACAAGCACCCCCTGACCTGCATCAGGAAACTACATTAAGGGATGCTGGGTGCAGGAGATGTCATCACCCTTCTCTAAGCATTAAATGCTTTGGAAATTATGGGGTGGGAAATAAAATTAATCCATCAATTGCATCTTTTGAGCATGGCCTGTTGAGACAGGACAAGGAGGGATGGTTTGGAACTAAAAGAGGGAGATTTGGACTAGAGAGAAGGAAGAAATTTTGGCTGCTGAGGTTGGTGAGCCCCTGGCCCAGGCTGCCCAGAGAGGTGGTCACTGCCCCATCCCTGGAACCATCCCAGGGGAGGTTGGCCAGGGCTCTGAGCAACCTGCTCTAGCTGCAGATGTCCCTGCTCAGGGCAGGGGGTTGGACTGGATGACCTTGAATGTCCCTTCCCACCCAAACCAGTCCATGATTATGATCTCCTGGGCCCTGTGGTTTTTGCAGCCCATTTAGGGAGCAGAGCTGTAATTTTGCTGCAGGCTGCACAGGAGACTCCAGCCCAGACCGATGCTCCAAGAGAGGAAACCTGGAGCTTCCCTCTCCCCCTTCCTAAGCTGTTTTCTCCTTTGGGGATTTCACATCCCAGCTGCTCCAAAAGCAGGATTAGGGATTTACATACAGGTGGGACCCCAGCCCCCTGCTCCAGCTGGAGTTCAGCCCTCCCCCCAGCCCCACACCTCCCAGTGCTCTCAGCCCCACCAGCCCCTCGTGCACTGGGAGGGGGAGGGATGGGGGGCACATCAAATCTGTGACCCTATTTCCTGATGAGGGTCTAAAAAGCCACATTTTCAAGGCACCCTGAAACAAAGCCAGGAAAAACCAGGAGAGAGGGGACTTGCAGCACACCCTTCTTTCTCTGACCAGCCCCAACATGGTTTGTCAGAGGGCTTGTCTTGTTCAGAAGCATCTTTAGGCCAGACTGATGGTCCTCTGGGAGAAATATAGACTGCTCAGAGTAGCTTCCTGTGGGACTGAGCTCACCTTATCTCAGACACACAGAAACAGAAGGTTTAAAATCACTGTGAGACAGGATGGGTACTTCTGTGTCTAGCATCTCCAGGAGGAGCTCTTGCAGAGAGCTTCCCCTTAGAATCTTCACCAAAACAGAGCAGCATCCAAAGCCAAGAAGGGTTTTCATAGAATTATAAAGTCATTTTGTTTGGAAGAGGCTTTTAAGATCAACTCCAACTGTTCTGTCAGCACTGCCAGGTCCCCACTGCCCCGTGTCCCTCACACCACATCTCCACAGCTTGGAAACCCCTCCAGGGGTGGGGACTCCACCACTGCCCTGGGCAGCCTGGTACAGCCCTGGACAGCTCTTTAGCAGAAGAAATTGTTCCTCTATTTTTCCCCCCCCCCCCTCAATTTCTAAAGCAACAGCATTAGAGCAGCCATTTGGTTGTCTGCCCATAGCTATCTGCTGCAGCCAGAGAACTCCTGAAGCATCCCTGGCCATCAGAAGCATTGTGAGATAAAGAGACCTCAGCCCATTTAGCAGCTATGGGATGTCTTGAGCATCTGAAGTGCTATTAGCTATCCACATGCAGACATCACGTGCTTCTTTGGGCATTCAGATCATGGTAATGGGATATAAATATCTAATAGCTCAGAAAATGCTTTTGTACAAGGCTCAAAACCAGACTTTAACTCTTTCTCCCTAGGTCTGAGCATCCAAGCACAAAACCCTACCATAGCACCAAAATAACTTTCTCTTCCAAGTTCCTTCACAAGAGCAAGCCACAGCTGCTTTGCCAAAGAAAATGCACTATTTTAGATAATGTTAGTATTTACCTGGTTCTTGGAAATCCTCTTCATTTGAGAGGGTTCTGGATAAAATGAGGATAAGTGCTTCTTTAAATTGATCAAAGTGGACCTGTGGGGGGAAAAAAAGGAAGAAAGGAGAAAGTCAGCTGGTGCAGATCACTAAATATCAGGCCAATAATCCAGCAGGAAGATGGGCAAATGACTCAGAGCATCATGCTGAAACAAGATCACATCTGCATCTGCCAGCAACCTTGGCAAAGGGCATAGGTGAACCTCAGCTTGTTCCCTTTTGGGGCCTGGAGAAGTGACAGCAAGAAACATGAGGACACAGCATCTCTGAGCACGTGGAAAAAGTGATGGCTATCATGGAGTGACTCAAAGCCACTGCTCTAATGCATTGGCTGGGTTTTTCCTAGCAAGCAAGAAGCCAAAATGGCATGTCCAGAGGAACCACGGAGCATCTCCATCACCTGAGATGACCTGCCCAGGGCCAGTGGCTCCTACATTGAGATGCCAACCTGGACCAGTGATGAGACACTCACAGAATCATTAGGGTTGGAGAAGACGTCTAAGATCACCCAGTCCAACTGTCAACCCAACACTACCATGACCACTAAACTGATGTCCTGAAGTACCACATCTAACCCAGACTCATCCTCTCCTCAGTTGTGGAAGTGCTCCACTGCCCCAATTAAGCTCCAAAAAACACTTCCCAAAGCTGATAGCAGGAGCTCTGCACAGGCTGGACTGGAAATACCAAGTCTGGAGTGTGGCTGTGGGAAAAAATAAAGAGGGATGAAGGGGTTTCTTCCCCCCTTTCCCATCTGCCTCCTCCTGGAAAGCCTCCTGCCTCCCCATCACACACAAAGGGGCTACAGCATCCTCTGGGGAATGCCAGCAACTCCAGCTGGGGGGGGACGGGCACCTGGGGACAGCTGGGGAAGCTATTTGCCATGGGTCAGTGGTGAGGCAGAACTGGCTGACACGGTTTCTTTTGGCTAAAGAAATCTTCAGAGCATTTTTTTTGCATCAAACAAGCAACTTTGTATTTAAAGAACCCCTCCCTGAGCTCGCTCTCACTGGCAGAGCTGATTGCTCCCAATCCAGCACGAAGGGATTTTAATGCTGCCCAGGGAGGCACCAGCACCAAAGTCCAGGTTCAGACTTCACCAGCTTGTTCTCAGGATCCAGCCAGCCCAAAAAAAGAGCAACATGCTCCCTGGCAAGCAGGGGCTGAGAGCAGAGCTGGGGGCTCAGCACAGGCCCCCTGGGCAGGGGAGCTCCTCACCCCGTGGCTCTGGCGATGCGAGTCACCCCTGGGGGTTCAAACACCCAATCCCCCAGTAATTAAACAGTTGGAAATATGTTCAGCAGAGAAACTCGTCAGGGATGCCTTCATCTGAATGCTAATTGCTGCTGGTCGCTTCCAAACCCGTGTACTTCAAAAGGGCAGTTTACGGAGAGAGGAGAATTTGCCTGATTAAAAAAAACCTTGACATTTAGACTAAATGAGGATGAATAAAAGATGAGGGTGTTCGAATAACAGGTCCCCTCCCCACGGGATCTTCTCAGAAGGGAACGGTGACAACAGGCATGGGGACAGAGCTGGTCCCTCGGATGGCTGCTGGGGCTGGGTTCAGATGGGATCTCACAGCAGCAAGAAAATCAAATGTTTTTAAAATCACTTTTGTACAAACACTAAATGAGAGGGCAGAGTAAAACCTCCAGGGAAGGTGCAGGAAAGACCCCTGACATGCAACCTGTTCTGCCTAGAGAGCACCATCACCCCAGCTCCCAGCACCTCTGTGGGATTTCAAATGGAAATCAGCCCAGACGGGTCCCGGGAGAGGCAGGACCCAGCTCTGATGCTGCCCAAGCTGGTAGAGGGGCATTTTCCTTCAGGAAAACCTCTGGCCCATCCTAACACCAGATAAACAGGAAAAAGAATCTCTGTTCCCAGTGCACAGTTGACCTGGGATGCTGCACATCTGTACACCAAGACGACTCCAGAGTTAGAGAAATGCAAAAAATTAAATGCAATAGAATAAAATAATGCATAAAAAGATTTTGAAATTAAATATTAAAATTATTATTTTTTTAATAATGTAATTACAGCTGTGCTCAAGTACAAGCCAGGCAAGACAGCCTGGGGCACAGCAAGCTACAAATGCTACAATATCTCACTTTTTAAAGCAAGCAGTCACAGAATGGCTTCGGTTGGAAGGGATCATCTAACCCAAACTCCTGCCACACGCAGGG
>NW_008628153.1:7409-8982 GCF_000691845.1 Merops nubicus | reverse complement strand
CTTGAATGCTCCAGGGAGGGGCATCCACGACTCCACTGGGCAATCTAGTCCAGAGTCTCCCCACCCTCCTACTGAAGAAGTTTTTCCTAAGATCTAAAGTCCTTTGCCACTGCTCTCCAGCAAGGTCCCCACTCTGGATCCCCATCCAATTTAAACTCCAGGGGTGATGTGCATCCTCAGGTGACAGAGCAGGTGATGCCCACATCAGGAACCACCCCACATGTGTGCTTGGTACCCCCAGCACCCACATGCTGTCAGGGAGGGGCTCCCTCCTGCCTGGAGGCCCTGTGCCAAGGAGGCTGTGGGCTCCCTGCAAGCCCAAGGAGCACTTCCAGGCATGTGAGAGCCCACGTGGGCAGGCACAAGTCTGCCGCAGTAGCCTTTGGTTTTTTTTTTTTTTGCTTAGGGAATATTCCCAGCACAAGGACAGGCCCGGGGAGCCCTGGGAAGAGGAGCAGAAGCTGCAGCAGTGCTGCACAAAGCACCTTCTGCTTCTGGAAAACAGCCTCAGACACTCAAACCAACTCAAAAGCTTCACAAGTGCAAGGCAGGAAGCACACAGCAACAACACACTGCTGGGGTATTTAAAGTTTAATGCTCTTTTTGACATGCTCGACTGAATTTGGGGGATTTTGGAACTGCCAACTCACGCATCTGCTTCTGGGGGCTTCAAACAGCTGACACATGTCCCTCCCTGCAAACCCCCCAGAAACACCAGGGCTCTGCCCAGTCCTGGAGCCACGTTAAGTCCCTGGGGAGGAGAATTTTCCCAGAACAAGTAAATCAGAGGCAAATAAGACTAATACACCAGCCCAGCTGTCCCATGATAATCAGGGACCAGCAAAGCTGGTGGCTGCTGAGCAGCCCCATCACCTCTGAGAGATCTTGATGCCTGCTTTAAAGCAAGTTTCCCATGAAGCTGTGACTCATTAGCACTAGAAAGAGCATGAGCATGTGCCAAGCTACCTGCTGCTCCTCACGATCTGTCCCTGCAATTCAAAGCAGCAAGCTGCAGTCCTGATCTCTCTGGGGCAAACCAGCATCCAGCTCCTTCTCCCTCATCTTCGAGCAGGGTCCTTTTCCCAAAGCCCTGTCCAGGCTCCCTCCAGCAGCAGCAGCCAGAAGGGAAATGTCAAGTGGAGAGGAGACAGGAGCAGGGCAACCTTGCCACCTGCCTGGCAGGCAGAAAGCCTCTGTGCACCCAGAGGAGCAGAGCCACAGTGGGACTGAGGACATCTGCAAGGGGCCACCAGCCAACACACTGAAGGGTGAATGAAAGCCCAGCCCAGGGTGTCCTTGCTGCAGGCTCCCTGATGCAATAGTGCTGGGGCAGAGTGAAACCTGAACTGCCCATCCCTGTGCCAGGGCAGCACAAAGGACAGTCCTCGGGCAGGGTCTGAAGATGCCCACTTACCCCTGCAAAACACAGGATAGTTTGGGTGGCAAGGGACCTTTCCAGGCCATCCAGTCCAACCCCCTGCCCTGAGCAGGGACATCTGCAGCTAGAGCAGGTTGCTCAGAGCCCCGGCCAACCTCACCTGGAATGGTTCCAGGGATGGGGCAGCGACCACCT
>NW_008628153.1:3701-7398 GCF_000691845.1 Merops nubicus | reverse complement strand
CCCCCCACCCTCACCAGCCAAAATTTCTCCCTTCTCTCTAGTCTAAATCTCCCTCTTTTAGTTTCAAACCATCCCCCCTTGTCCTGTCTCAACAGGCCCTGCTCAAAGTCTGTCTCCAGCTTTCTTCCAGGCCCCTTTGAAGTACTGAGAAGGTCTCCCTGAGGCCTTCTCCTCTCAGGCTGCCCCAGCCCAACTCTCTCCTGCTGGGCTCCCAGCAGAGGGGTTCCCCCCTCGGGGCATTGCTGGGGCTCCTCTGGCCCCGCTCCAGCGGGTCCCTGGCTCTGCTGTGCTGAGGACTCCAGAGCTGCCCACAAGCACTGTGCCCCAGACACCACTCTGCATTAGCAGCTAATTAGCAACACTACCTCTCAGAGCCCTGACGAGCAGGTCCCTCCTGCAGACCCCTGCCCACAGTCAAGTGCCAGGGAACAGCCCCCGAGGACTCCCAGGAGCTGCTCTGAGCGTTGCCCTGGCAGCAGCCCCATCCCCAGAGCAACGTCCCCCAGCACAAAAGCCAGCACGTGTCCCCACGGAGTTACCCCTCGGCAGACAAAACCACCCCCCTCCCACTGCCCCCCTCCTGCTGCCCTCCCATAAATCCTGGCCCCTGGAAGTGTGGACAAACAAAAGCTGCTCCCAGCACTGAGTGGGACCATCTGCAGCCAGGGGCTGGGGGGCAGGTGCAAGAAGCCTTCCTTGGGGAGCAGCTCCCTGGGAAATCCCTGAGGATTTGCTCCCTGTGAAACCAGGATGGGCTCAGACACGGGACTGTCGCTGCTGCCAAGGGGCAGAGTGCTGGGACGCAGGAGCAATTGGAGGGGCAAAGGTTATTCTGATGTTCAGGTGGCAAGGGAAAACCATCCAGAAGACACAGGGGGTGGAATGGAATAAAAATGCTCCTCTGGGATGCCTCCTGCTGCCCTAGGACAGAGCTCCTGGCTGGGATGGGCAGAGCAGGACCCAGCACTTGGGATGCTGTAGGGCTGAGTGTTTATTGCCTTAACTTTGCCTCCCAGCCACTCTGAGCAGGCGACTGGGATGAGTGCTGTGGCTTCAGCCCTGGCCAGCTGAGACAACCAGCTTTAGCTCTGCTCTTCCCTCCCCTCTCTCCCACCATCCTGTGAGGGGCAAAGCCAGGCAACAGCATCCGAGCACCACGGGCAGTCTCTGGTGCTTCAAGGAAACGCCACTCTGCAACCTCAAAGGTCAGAAACCTCCCTCTGGATCCATCCCTGCTGTCAGCAGAAAAGCTACAGCCCCAGGGCAAGCGAGGAAGAGGAGGCTTTGGTCATTAAAGGAATTATCTTGCTCTGTGAGAGCTGCAGTTTGATGGGAAATGGGAGCGGGGCTGGCTGCTTAGCTCATGTCTATTGAGAGCCCCCACTGCCCTGCTCTCTGTTTTCTGATTTTAATGAGCAGTGATGGGACTTCAGGATGATTGAGGGAAGCATCCAACATGCTCTGAATGCAGCGTGCTGGGGAGGAGGTAACTTAGGAGCACAAGGACACCCAGGCTGAATGTGGAGGTCTCTCCAAGGGCAAGCAGCTCAACACCCTGCTATTTAACTCTATATCTACAACCACAACTGAAAAAATGTGCGTGCCTGCACGTGGCCCTGGCAGTTTAACTACAGCTTAAGTCACCTAAATGACAAGCTCAAGCCCTGGCTTTAGGTCCCTGTCAGATCCCCAGCCCTGTGCAAGCACTCAGTGAGCTGGTTTGGGGAGATGACCCAGGCCAGAAGCAGCACTAACCGGTGCTGGCGGGCACGTGTTACAATCCTGCAGCCCCAGAGCCTCAGGGGGGTTGGGTACTCCTAGATCACAGACATTCAGCCTCTTCCCATCACCCTGCCACACGCAGAGGAGCACCCACCCCGTGTCCCCATTGCCCCAGACTTACCCTGCCTAGGAGATTGCCTTGGAGGAGGGTCTGCTGCAGCGCCGGGGCCACCTCCTCCAGATGCAGCACGTGGCAGAGGTCTGTGAGCTCCTCCTGCCCCAGGGACCCTGTGCCCGTGCTGTCAAAGCTGTCAAAGAGCTCCTTGAGGCGAGCTTCATACTGGTCCTGCTCAGCTTCATCCATCCCATAGCCTGCCACACTCACCTGCAGGGAGAGACAGGGCTGGTGAGCATCGACCACAGCCATGCCCAAGGGCTGGCACGGGGGCAGCTCATGAGGATGTTTGCTGCTGGCTTTGTTCACATTGAGTGAACCTGGTGCTCTGCTACCCCTCCAGCCTCTTCCATCCCACTGGGTGATGCCAGAAGTCACAAAGCAGAAAGACCAAGGGAAAGGTCTTAGTCTGGAAAAGAGGAGACTGAGGGGAGGCCTGCTTGCTCTCTACGACTCCCTGAAAGGAGGCTGGAGTGAGGTGAGGGTTGGTCTCTTCTCCTAAGGAATGACCAATAGAACAAGAGGCAATGGGCTGAAGTTGCCCCAGGGGAGGTTTCAGCTGGCTATTAGGAAGAATTTCTTTCCTGGCACTGGTGAGGCCTTGGCCCAGGCTGCCCAGGGAACTCGTGGAGTCCCCATCCCTGGAGGGGCTCAAAAAACATGTGGACGTGGTTTAGTGGTCAGGGTAGTGTTGGGTGGATGGTTGGACTCGATCATCTTAAAGGTCTTTTCCAGCCTTAATGATTCTATGGAAAAAAAAGCCTGCAGAGCCAAATCCTCCAGGTTTTGAGGGGCTGGGGCAGCCCCAGTTTCCACATCCCTGGGTGCCACCTCACATGGCTCATTTGGCTTGGCTGGAGCAGCTGCAGGGGAAAATTGTTCCCTTGAGCTCCGTGGGTCCCCGGGAGTTTCAGGTGCTGCTTTACCTGCCTTAGCCAGGAGACAAACAAGAATCCTGGCAGCAACAGCTCCCCAGTGGCAGGGAGTGAGGCGTGGGGCTCTGCCTGCAGCAGGGAGGGCAGGAGATCAGGAGAGCCCAACCCCTGCCTCTCCCCCCACCCCAACCACTTCAGCCCAGCCAGCTGCCTTGTACACCCCCCTCCACAGGCACAGACCACAGCCCTGTGCCAAACCTGCTCCTTCTCATGCTGGCCTGGGTGCAGGGAGCCCCAGCATGCCGTCAGCCCTGCTGATGCCAGCATGCAGCACCTCTGCCCTCCTCCACCACACACAAGGGGCATCTCTAGCGTTGCAGCAACCCCAGCATGGAGACAGCCAAGGCACAACCTGGTCTCCTGCACCAGTAAACAAATCCCTGATGGTTTCCCCACCACTCACTCGAGGGCTTTGTCCTGCCCTTCAAGTCAACAATTCTTCCTCTCTCTCATCCCATCGCTAACCAGAGCATCACGGCCCCAGGAACTGTTTTGGGAGGGAAATTTCCTGTCTGAAATGAAGGATTTGGCTGGTATCTGTTTTCCCAGCCTGGCTGCAGGGCTCCCCACTGGCTGGGGACAGAAACATAACCCAGTGCCACGACACAGCCTTGGCATGCATGGCCACCGTGGGGGACGTGCCACCACCCCAAAGCCACAATAGGCACCTCGGCCATCACCAGAGAAAACCAAGTGGCAACGGGCACTGCAGGGACCCCAAGGACACAGCCCCAGGATGCTCAAGCAGCCTCAGACCATCACCCAAGTGCCAGGCAGGTCTCCATGTGGATTTTGTTTTGCCCACACTGCTGCAGTTTCAGCCAGATATCCCAAGGCGGGGGTGGGGGGGGGGGGGGGGGGGCAG
>NW_008628153.1:2901-3627 GCF_000691845.1 Merops nubicus | reverse complement strand
GCTGCTTTGGCATAGCACTGAATGCTGAAGGGAGGTGTGAGGGTGCAGAGACATTTGTATTCAACCCAGGGAACAAAGGAGGAGTCAACACCTGAAAACTCAGGTGCCTGCAAGCAGAAGGCAGGCAGCAAACTAGTTTCTCATGCCAGCAACTCTGCTTCCCACCTGCACCCGTGGGGCTCAGTAGTGGCTGTTGCCAGGTACCAGCATCAGGAGAGCCTTGCCCACCCCCATGAATCCCAGCCAAAACCTGCAGCAAAGGTGACTCCAAGCCCTGGAGCTTCCCAGGCATTTCTGAGCCTCTTATCTTCAGGGTCAGCCACCTCCTGTCCCACAGAGACGTCTCCAGCACCCGACTCTGCTTCCACACCACCACAACCAGTTACCCCAGTTAGACAGCACAGAAAATGTCACCTCCCAACCTGCCCCCGAGCACCTGCCTTGCTGGACCACTGGCATCACCCCTCTCAGTGCCATACCAATGGGATGCCCCAAAAACTCACCCCCTGTGAGTCCGGATGGGCTGAGGGAGAGGCACTGGGGAGCCCAGTAAAACCAGCAAGAAAAAACACAATCCTCAAAGGAGAAAAGCATCGGGTGCACAGCCCCAGGCCGGGGCCAGACCTGCCCTACAGCCCGGGTGAGCTCTTGTTGAGGGCACAGTGGCCCTGGCAGCCTCACGTGTCGGGATGGTCAGAGCTCAGCGGGCTCCGCGCCACCGAGCCC
>NW_008628153.1:2536-2834 GCF_000691845.1 Merops nubicus | reverse complement strand
CAGGGCTGCCAGCCTACCTGCAGTCAGTCAGCGAGGGGGAGCTGCCGGGAGCGCAGAGCTCCTGCACAACCTCCATCTTAGGAGGCTGGCTCCAGCACGCAGCCGGCTGCGCAAGGTGACCCAAGATGCCTACTCCCGGCTGAATTATTCAGCAGCGCTTGAGAGAAGGAAACAAACCCACCACCCTCCACCCTCCTACCTGATGAGCTCGCCAGGCTGCCTGGCATCACCCAGCAGTCAAAATAATGAGGTCAGAGGCATCAGGGACCAGGCGCGAGCCGGCACCCCGAGCACCCCG
>NW_008628153.1:0-2450 GCF_000691845.1 Merops nubicus | reverse complement strand
TCAGAGGCATCAGGGACCTGGCGCGCGCCGGCACCCCGAGCACCCCGGAGGGTCGGGGATGGGAGAGTGGCAGCGGTGAAAGGGCTAAGAGGGGAGGAAGGGGGGGGTGGGCCAGGCAAGAGGCACACAAAGCCTGAATTAAAGCCCACAGCCTTTCATCTCCACTCCAGATGGGCCAGCAGCTGAGATGCGGGAGGGCGGCCCGGAGCTGGCAGGATAATAGGGGCGGGTGGGCGGCAGCTGAGCGGGGGCTCCCCGGCCCCCTGCGAGGAGCAGAGGGGCACTGCCCCGCCTGGAGCATCACTTTGTTCAGATTTATAGCCAGCCTTCTGTTAAGTCCCCCCAAAATGACCAGACGGTGCAGAAAGGCATCATTTAGGACCACTCCTTGGAGGCAGAACCACATTATTCTTTCTCTTCTCCCTAGAACCAGTCCCGGGAAGCAAAGCGCTCGGGGGTGATGAGAAAAGGAAGTTTTCACCAGCAGTTCTTTCCTGCCTTTAAATCCACCCCCTCCTGAGAGCCAGATAACCTTCCCAGCACACAATGTAGAGGCCTGATACGACTCAACTCTCAGCTAAATTTAACTCAAACAATATAGGCTTAAATGGTAATTACCGCTTGCATATTAAGCGCCTGGAATCAATATCAATCTCCAAGCTTTAGCCTCAGACTAATGAAGACACAGATTGTGCGGTCAATCAATGGCACCACCAAGTAAAAACACTACAAATTAGCCTTTTTATTTGTGCAAAACAGTATTAATACAAGCAGCAGGTTTGCTGCTGTGCAGTGGCACAGCATGGGGATTTCAGGGATGCTCTGCACAGATGCCCCGTGGGCTGCATCTCCAGGGCATGTGGCTATGGGCTATGTTGCCTCTGTCCCAGCCAGCCCTCCACAGAAGGCAGCAGCCTCCAGCAAATCATCTCCTTCAAGGCATTGAAAAGAAAAATGTTGCTTTTGCTGCTTCTCTTGATTGCCTCGGCTCAAAGGAGGGCCTGGCAATTAGCAGCAAGTGTCCAGCATCACGTGGCCACCTCCAAAACATCACCCCGAGATGTAATCTCTCAGTAGCATCCACCCAAGTTAAAAGCAACTTCTCCTTCCCTCTGCACTTGGGCCAAGTGGGACAATGTGAGCACAGCCTGCAAAAGCCACCAGAACCCCAGATTTTAATGGCAGGGTTTATGATGAGATGCCCAGTAGCCACCAAAACCACAGCCTTGAGCTCACGCTGGAAAGCTGGAGCTGGGGTCGTCTCACCAAACTCATTATCTCCATCCCCTAATGAACCATCTCATCCATCACAACAAGCTGCTGCACACCCCCAAACCCTCACACCACTGGCTGGGTCAAGGTGATTTCTGAGTTCAGCCCACCCCACAACACCCCGTTCCCTCACGAGGAGCAGCAGCTCCACAAAGGGTTGCACTGAAAAACCAATGGAAAAGAGGAAAAAAACCCTCAAAGGACAATGAAACACCCAAATATCAGTAAATCACTTGACAGCAGGGCCTGCTCTCGAAGGGTCACCACCACAGCCAGCTTTACAGCTGGCGGTCCCTCCTCCCCATTGAGCACGGTCATAATTTTCACAGCCCTGCACTGGCTGCTTTGCACCTCAATGCCACCTCTCCACGCGCCCCAAAATGTAGCCAAACCCTCCAAAGTTGGCAGAGAAAAAGCAATTCTGTTAACCAAGCTCCACTCCAGATGAGCGAAGAAGGGACTGGGTAGAAAGCCCCATAAATTGATGTAAAGGGCTTCAAAAAGCAGCACAGCCTTTTGAATATTCACACCACCCCGGTATTTGCATTGTAATAGGGCCTTTCAAGGAGCAGCCTGCCCCTTAATAAGGGAAAAACAAAGCACCCATCTGTTTTGATTTTGCCAATGGGGCTGGAGTCACACCGCAAGAACTCGGGGAGCCCTGCGTGGGGATAAAGCCCAAGGTATAGGCACAAGGCTGATGGTTTCAGGAGTAAACAAAGCGAGCGGGCGATTCCTCCAGCGGCGCCTGGCGCAGGGGGAAATGAGGGATTTGGGAATTCCCGTGGAGCTCAGCCCTGCACCGGCTCCCAAAAACGGGGCCGTGCTGAACCACGGGATAACGGCACCCACCGGCAAGGGGCACCCCGCTCCAGGGCTGGGGATTTGGGCTTTCCTGGCTCACGGCCTCAGCGCCATCCTCGCCGGGATGGGCCAGGAGGGACATGCCCACGGTCTGCCACCAGACAGCAGATGCCGTCTGCCGCCCCGCCGACAGCCAAGGCTTCGCTGGTGACAAAACAACTGCTGTTATTCCTTCCTCCAGCCCCAGCCTGCTGCTTCCTCGACTCAGCCCAGGTCCCCAAACCTTCTCCGGGGCGTTTTGGGGGCAGTGGGAGCATCTCTCCCGGGATGGGACAGGGATGTGCCGCAGGACGGGGTGCCCTTGCCAGGAGGGC
>NW_008628152.1:11322-15326 GCF_000691845.1 Merops nubicus | reverse complement strand
CCCGCGGCAGCGGCGCCGCCCGAAGGACCTTCGTCTTCCGAGTCCAGAACCAGCACGTCGTCCTCGTCCGCAGCTGCAAAACACGTTGGAACTCAGGCGGACGCTGCAAAGGGAGTCTGCTTTCACCCCAGACAGCATCTACAACAACGGGAACGTCTCCAATACAAGTACACCTTGGAGCAACCCTTACCCGTATTCTTCGTCATTCAGCTGCGGGAGTATTTGGGATTTTTCTGAAATCAGTAGAATATAGGCTTTTCACAGGGTTATTCCCCCTTCATTAGAGGTAAGGAAGATATCGCAATAACCCAGAAACACGGGAAACGCATTAGCACAGTTTCTGCTCATGGACAGGACAGAAGAACTGCATGCTGTCTGCCGGGGTCCTTGAGGAAAGAGCTTTTACACACAGTGAGCTATAGTCCAGCCTCTCCTTTCACTAGTGCATTCGACAGAACCCCCAGTAAGGCCCACGCTCGTGAGAAAGAGAGCACACGCAGAGAGAGGGAGGAGCACAAGGGGGAGCAGACTTAAAGAGCTGCAGGATAGCAGTGGATAGTACACAGAAGGGAAAATAGAACAAAACGTGAACTTTCAAGACATCTAGTGGACTTTGTTTTGCAGTACAAATTCACTGTGAAAACTAATTTTATGCTAGTTTTTCTTTTTGAAATAAATTTTAGCAATACTCCCTTAACATTTAATCTCCCGTGAAACACAAGGCAATGGAAGCAGCTCCATACTTGTGCACATCTCTTAAATAGGATCATCTGACAGGCAAAGGAACATCATCCAAAAGTGTAAGACAGAACTGTAGATACCTAACTTATATCTGTCACAACAAGTATGCAGATTCATATGCTAACCCTGTAAAACTGAATGTTGCCAGTCCATTAGCCTTCAGTGCTTCAGCATCCCATGCTCATTTAAGTTAAACTAGTTTAAGTATGTTCCAACAAACACTCTGCATTAGGAAGGTGATGACACTTCTTCCTGGATATCAAATACTATTGTCTTGCTATGCATTGCTTGAGAGGTGGAAAATTATTTTGTAAGCAGATAACAAAGACATCTTCTTAAACTAACAAAATGAAACATGATCAAAGATATCCACCAAATAATTTTTTTATCTGTAGGGAGAAAGTGACAAATTTGGTTGATTCCTTTTTGTCAAGCACTAGCATGACCGTTGGAGAGAAGTGGTCTTACTTAAATCATTGTGCAAATGATGCACTTATGCTGACAACCCCCAGGCCCCTGAGAGTTAAATAAAATCATTTCAAGGTGTGTTTACTGTATGCCTTTGTAACAATCTTAAAAGTCAACTTTGTAACAACTGTAAATATGCACTTTTCTATGTAATGTTATATTTATACACAGAAGCAACTTAAATGCCATTTACTTAAGACTGGAAAATTTAAGTCATAAAATTGAAGACAGCTGTTTTAATTGGACCACACTACTGAAAGACTGTTTTGCTTTATTTAATATCACCTACTTTTATTTTATTTACCTGTTGATGTTGAGGGTTGTGCTCCATCATCACTACCATTGGTAATGTTCTTGGATGTTGGTTCTGATGGTTTAGGGCCAACTTTTTCAGGGCTATCACCAACAACTTCAAATTCTACATCTTTTTCTAGGTCTTCACTGCAGAAAAATACATATGGCTTTAAACAACCAGGTGAAAATAAAAAAATTCCATCTTTTTCACAAAGAGAGTATGTCACTCCAGCACTAGAGCACCTCGCAGCTGTGACAAAGTGCCAAAAACATTAAAAAGAGGAAAATCTATTCAGACCTGCTTTCTAACTTATGCTTTGTCTACTCATAAACACTATTGCATCTGGTGCCATAGCTTAAAATGCTTAGGAATGAGAAAAATCACCATTCTTCCTCAAAGATGCATTCCTAGTCTCACTGAAAGCGCAGTGTGTTTATTTACCATATAGAATATGTGCATTACTTATCCAGGGCTAAATACACACAGCAGTTCTTTCTAGGTGACTTCCATTTGCACTGCTGTATCTGAACACAGGTAGTCAAGCACAGGATCTATGAGCCTAGAAGGCAGGGAGGGTTTTTTGCCTTTTAATTTTTTTTTTTTAAATGGCAGTTTCTCACTTGTTCACTGTCCCAAAAGTAAATTTGGTTTATTTGAATACGTTTTTTCCTAATTATTGTTGTAAAAAGCCAAAAAACAAACCCCTTAACAAGCAAAATATCCCTAAATTAATTAAAAACAGCAATTAATCTTTTAATTCTGTATTTTTTCTGCAAGTTTTCAAGCTTTAGTCATTAATATAAAATTATGAGTTGAAAATTCCCTGCAGAATTGCTCTGCATATATACACAAAAACAATTATTTCAGAATCCTTACCTGTGAAGCACATTGATTAACAGTGTATAGTCCTGGAGAAAATCATCTGCTTGTAGTCGAGTGCCATTTCGGATTCCAAAGTCTGATAGTTTCCTGTGGTTATTTGCTAGAAAAATAGTGAAAAAATTCAGTGTATACAGCCATTTACATAAAGATCCTTTACACCTGAATAAGCATGATGAAATAAGTAATCCAGAAGTTTTATGCAGAAACCTAAGATTAACATTAATCAGCTATATTTAAAGCCGAGACTTAGGCCTATCAGGAGTTAAAACTACTCATGTTTGACTTACCTCTCATGCATCATGTTCAAGCACTTCACCATTACTGCATTTAGGGACATTTTGGTGTTTTTTGTATTACAATAGCGTCTACAAGCATCATAAAAAGACCATGATCTAAGAACAAGAAAATTAAAGGGACTTGCAAACAGAGGAAAATAACTGATGCACTTCTTATAGCTGAATAGCTATTCTTGAAAGGAATCCTGACACTCCAGGTGAAAAGTACTTTATATAGGAAAGCTGAACTGGACATGCAGGCTTGTAGATGACACCACGAGCTACTCTCAAGCACTTAAGTGCTTGCAAATCCAGTTCTCTTCAAATATTAGTCTACAGGAGGAACACTAGAACATTTGCTATCCTTCCTTTCTGTTTTCTTCCTAGTTTTTATCTACTCTTACCTAAAAAGCTTCGGTATGCATACCTTCTGTTTCTCCTTCTTCTGAAGAGATAAGGATAGTTCCTTTTCCATCATCTATTTGGACATCTGGTGCTACCATAGCAAATTTTTCTTTCACTATCTGGAAAGATGAATAGGATTTAATCTATATCTGGCTTAAAAACACTTATAAGAGAAAACACCTTGGATTAAGTTGATTTTCTTATCTTAGCCCATTTTCAGGCATCTGCTGAAAGCCTGTATATTTTTTTTTATTTTCATTAACAAAATAACTATATTTTTGCTGTCTGGAACCTACAGCTAAGGAAACATCAAAAAATTTTTAGTATACTTCATAAAACGACAGAATTGCAAAATCAGTTGTGGCTACACAGCTGCAATGTGCCTGCTTAACTATTCAACTGAAATTCAAATTTCTTTTTTTTTTTCCCCATTAGATAAAAGTAGGCTTTAAAAACCACTAAAAAATTACAAACCCCACCATTATTTCATAAGGTATACAAGCACACATAAGCAAGAAGCACAATGGCTTATCTAGCTCTTCTTGTAGCTGAGGGAAATGTAAAATGTATAACAAAGAAGCAGCTGATATTCAGTCAAAATATTCTGAACAAACCCCTAATAATTTACAGTATTAAAAGCAAAATGAGAACTGTAGGTAATATTCAAGACTTACCTTATCTTGGAGTGTTAGCACAGTAACTTTGTGTACATTAAGTTTCACAGTCACTTCTGGCTTACTTGCACATACGTAACAGTTAGGATTTGGTGGGTCCAAAGCACAAGGAACCAATAGCTTCTTTCTGGGATTTGGCTGCTTGTTCAGAAAAATCTTGAGGCAGACAAGAATAAACCAAGTTATCCTCTAAGTAACAGCACTCATAAAATATGTTTCCCTAGAGACTTATTCTCTTAGTCTCACAGATTGCCCTGTTCCCTA
>NW_008628152.1:0-11295 GCF_000691845.1 Merops nubicus | reverse complement strand
GCCAGGCTGCTATGACACCTGTGCTGACTGACCAGCTACAGCCACACAGATCCATAGTGTGAAACAACCATGTTTCAAGGGGTGCCAGTCTGGTTCTCTCTCCTATCCATCAGTCAATTTTCATTAAATCAGAGGAATTTAACAATTCCTAAGATTTCCACTTCTTCTATTGTGGCTCCAAGTTCCCAGCACATTCAGAATCTACTGAAGCAACAAGTGAGAGACAGTAGAACTACACAACAGCCAAAGCAGGTTGTCACTTTTAAACTAATAATAATAATAAGAAAGTAAAAGTATCTCATTCCCACTTACCGTTCTACACTGATCTATTTTTCCTGATAAAATCTTCAAGCCCTCCAGCACTATCAGACCAGCTATTACTGCATTAGTAGTAGCTATAGCTGGGATAATATTTCCTGCCATTGCTGAAAAATAAGCAAGAGTATGCAGATTTTTAACAGTAAATGAAAATCAGAAGTTTAGATTATTAAAAAAAAAAGTTATATTTTATCCTTACACTTGATATCAAATCTGCTCTTCATATTCATACTGAAAACATGCATCCTGAGATTTGCAGCAGATGTGACAAAATCCATTGCAGAGGGGTCATCCTGACAAGAAGTTAATACAAAAAATAATTTAAAATCAGATTACTCATCAGAAAAAGTCTGCAACACATGGTTCCTAAAACCTTAAAACTAGAAAGTTTACAAAAAACTCTACACAATATTCCATTTTGAAGTCAATATACTTCCTCTTTCAGATGGCATGTTTCAACAGAGCAGTAATACTTTAAATGCATGTTTAGAAATTGTACTTAGTGTATTAGAATTAATGCTTTGTACGTTCAAAATAATGCCCAAATCCTGACTCTTACCATTCTCAGTTTCAAAAATTTTGTGTTTTAAAGAAATATTTTTCCTATCTGTTGTAATCCTATTTTACTGTTTTGTCCTCTCTATACTCACAAACTATTTTTTTTTCCTCATGCCAAATTATAACTGAGTGTAGGAAGATCACACTGTCTCTGGGGCTAGAAAAGAAAATTCTTTTCTCATGTCTCTTCAGCAAAACTTGTAATATATCACATGCTTATCATCAGAGTGAATTAACACATACAGCCCAGTAGAACTCTTAGCTACAAACCATTGGATAAAACCATGCTTTAGGGAAAACTAAAATGGAAAAAATGAAGTTTATTATGAAAATATTTTCAAAATCAAAACACAGCAAATACTTCTGAACTTGTGCTTTTTAAAGTTGGCAAATTATTTTACATCACAATAGTAAAACCTCACACTTGGCAGGCTACAAAATATAGGGAGTTTCAAGTACATATTTGTTTACATAGGAAAGTGCTTTCAACGAGGTGCCAGACATTTTTGTTCTAAGTAGTACTATTTTGAAATGAAACTGAATGAGTCCAACTAATATTTGTACTACTTATGGAGAGTATAACTGGTTCTTGTGTATTTGGCAAACTGACCTTATCCCATATAAGCTCTGCTCCATCACCTTTCTCAGCCAGGTGAAGTCTCAGGGTTTCAACACTCTTTGAAAACAAGTGTGCATAGCTCTTGACATCAAGAACCTGCTGATCCTTCAAAATTGTGGAGGACTCATTTTGTTGGTCAGATACGTTTTTCTCTTTGGGAAAAGAAAAAAAGTTGAGATCAAGAATCCTTATAAATCCCAAAGTTTTCTCAAAGATTTAAGAATTTTCCAATTTCAGCAAAATTAAGTATTTTCTTAACTGGAGAACAATATCCTTAAACTACTGTAGTCCCAACATTTTACAACAAATCTGCATTTAAAACTGCAACTACAGCTATACTTACATCAACAGCCTAGGCATGCAAATTACAGCAAACGAATTTTCAGCAGAATGCAGCTTTCAGAGATAAATGTACCAGTGCTTATGGTAAGGTTGGTCTCCTAGAACAAGCTGATGTGCCATTTTGTGAAATATGAATTCTCTACAGCAAATACCAAGCAGCTAAAATAACAATTGCAAAACAGGTTTAGAAAAAACGTTTTCTATTGAGAAAAATTTTCAATCCATGGGAATCACCAATAATCGGTGTGTTCATTATCAGCAGTTAACTGTGACAGTGAGAGAACATATGTATCACAGAGATGTATTAACAGATATGTGTCACAAATATACAGTGGGAGGAGTAAAAATTACCTTGATTTTGTACCTCAGCCCAGTCCAGTGGCACTGGAGGCTTTCTTTTCCTCCACAGCTTATCCATTGTCAGCAGGTATCTAATGTCATCCTTGAAAAGCTAGAAAGGATTTAAAAAAAATAAATTTAAAGGTAAAAAAAAAAAAAGGATATGCTTTAGTTTTACATCTGCTATGAAATTGAAAAATCAGCACTAGATTTCTGAGGTTTTGCTTTTCTCTTTAAAAATATTTTCAATCACATAAATAAGGATCAAACTTCACAAGAAAAAAAGCACCATGTTCAAAAACCTTATTATTCTCCATCCTCTAACACTTACTGCATAAAGCAGACACAGCTTTGATGAATTTGGGGGAGAGTAAAATAAAAACCTAGAAACAATGGTCCAAACAGTGGGTTCATGTGCCTACTGAAGCCATCAGTGCAGCTCTCGATATACTCTCCCTGAGATATTCTTACTGAAACACCAATGAATTTTGAGTTATTACTACCATTAACATTACGCTCTATATTCAAGTCTTCTATTAACCCACTTTAAGAAATTATTTAGAAGGAAACCTCCTAAACTTTTTTTCTGATGCCAGAGATTGATTGTAAACAGAATATGACTGATAGCTTTTAGATCCTCAGGTTGGTTCTGATTATACCCAGTGAAACTCCTACAGAATTCAAATTTACCTTTTCACATTAAAAATAATTAGGATGAGGCTTTTTCTATACAGTATGAACAGGCTGCTGAAGCCATCTGTAGCTGGAAGGCCAGAAAACAAGCCAGTGTTGTAAAAGACCAACAGTACAGCACAGCTGGTGGAAGTCAGAACGACTGCGTCATTGATGACTGGCACTAAGCATCCAAACTGGGTTCTGACTTAACTTTAAAGCACCTCATACACTTCACATAAAGACATTTATTTGGGGTAAAGAAGATACCTTAGTAAAAAGCTTAACTGGATCGTATCCAGTTGATTTAGCCCATTCCTTAGTTGAAACACGTTTAATCTCACCATCTTCATTGGCTGCTCGAGCTCTGGCTTCTGCTTCTGCTGGCTCCCCTATTAATAAAGCGTCAACCGGCATTTTAACACAAAAAAAGTAATATAAATATTCCCCCTACAGTCAATAGTCAAAATTATGCAGGGTCTATAAAACAGATTTACTGCACCAAATTGCACTGAATTGCACTGAAACAGTGCAACTACTTCTGTTTGCTTCTGCCACTGCAACTCACTAATCTCACTTGATGTCACCTAATTCCTTTACTGGCAGAAAGAGTGAACAACTGTTTCCTATTCATTTTTTCAACATAATGTTGTGATTTCATGAACGTCTAAACACCACCTTATAGTAGTCACTTTGTATGGCTGAGGAGTCTTGGTTTGCTTAGAACTTCAACACACACACACAAAGTTTCGTACCTCTGGTTATTCCTCTCTAGAACAATCCCATGCATACAGATGCTGCCCATTTTGCGTGTCATTCCCAGTCACATCCAGCACCTGCTAACGTGATTTCTAATAAGCAGCAGGTTGATGTTCTCATAAAACTAGTAACATCTTGACTGAATGAGAAAAGTCAACTTACATCACTTTGTATGTAAATTTGTGAATGTTTCCCCCCTTTCACCAATGCATCATCTGTAATTTCATATTTTTCTGCACCAAATCCACATAATGTCTCATTGCCCAGTTATTCTGTATTGTGAAACTTTCTACTACCTTTCGCAGTTAGCCTGTATTATTCTGAGTGACTTTGCTTAATCATGCATGCTGAATGGGACTGGTCCCAGCCCCAGCCTGAGACACTCCTCCTGTCACCATTTATTGCTATTGTTTAACTAGTTTATCCACTTCAGGGTCTTCACCCTTTTTTCCCTCACAGCTGCTTAGCTCCTTCAGGTTCCTCAAGAAGTTTTTGAGTGCCCCCTGCAGACTCAAACCAGCATAAAGCAGACCTGCTTGTCCACAAGCTCACAGATTCCTTCAGAGGAAGGACCTGCAGAGCCAGGCAAAAGGCAGGACTACCCTTTACAGAGGTTGCATTGACTCTTCCCTGACACACCATGAATCTCCAGCAATTCTGGACAGCATTACTGCTATGGACAGTTGCTCACTACAGACATGAGGCCACAGCAGCTCAGGCCTTCCTGTAACTGCCCTGGTACCTTTAGTAAGTGGCATTGTGTCTGCTGCCTGCCAAATATTCCAGCAAATGTTATTTTAAGTGAGTTTATTATACATCACTCTTTTTAAGACTCAGCTGTTTCAATCTGCCCTTCTTGTAGGAACAACTTGTCAGGTGGTCACTATCTGATAAGAGACTCTGAAGAGCCAGAGGATGCTCTAAGCTCCCTCTCCCAAATCCATTCATCTAACAAAGGATCCAAAAGAGGCAACAATGATGCTTATTCACCTTCACAGTAACTAACTACTGTTTTGTGTAGATTAACACTGAAGTGTTTCAGGCTAGAAGAATTCAAACAAACATAATTCCTGCATTTTCTCGCTCCCTTGCAGCTAGGAGTGGAAAATGCAGAGTCACTACAAGCATTACTCAATTCTCAGTTCAAATCACAAGCCTCCCAGCTGCAAGGAAGGATGCACTCCATCAAATAAAAAAATAGAGGGAAAAAAAAAAAAAAAGGCCACAGCTACATTTAATTTGTACTTCAAGCTCACTTTTCCCTTCAAGTCTCCGTGCACATGCAGAAGACTGTTTGCTGCAGAGGGAACAAGAGTCTCCAAGCAGTTACAAGCCTATTCATCTAAATCATGTACCTTACACCCGGATGTGTTAACTGGAACTTTGTGATTAGTGAGTATATTGACTGTGTTCCTCACAGATCTCTGAACAACTAGTAAATGCCAGTACACTGTATTTGTATTGCAAAGTTTTCACAACAGCTGAAGTAACCATTTTAATAATGTTTTAGGCTGCCCACAAGGGCAATAGCTCTGACAGGTGAAACTATTAAACCGTTGTAATTTTAAAGAGTATGTTTTGCACATTCTCAAAGCAAAACCTCCTGGTATACACTACATATGAAATTAACTAAAAAACACTGAAATTGTTTCAAATATCTAGTAAGCGGCAGTAGCAGGGAACTAAACTACACATGGTGTACATGAAGGTCTGTGAGGGAAACTGCTCTCAACACACCTCAAACTCTTGTTGACCAAGGGTACAGTAAATGGAATCCTCTAAAAAAAAAAAAAAAAAAAAAAACACGCCAAATTTTCTAAGCTTAAGAAATGTACAGAAACAAGTCACAGTCCCTGATACAGATTATTTCAGTAAGAGGGTAGCTACCAGCTTATATCACACTCACAGGCAGCTTCAGGATCAGCTCTGTCAGGAGAGACTTCTTGATCAGCATCTTCTTCTCCAAACAACTGGCTATATAATAATTAAGAACAACATAACGCTAGAATTTTATCATATCTGGTTAAGGACCGGAATATTTGCTAAGATATATATACACTCTACAATCCTTGCTGTCAGACTGCCTCTCCATACACTGCTTTTTAAATTACTGGGACTCATCACACGTGGTCCCAACACTAACACCACAAAGTGTCAAACACAAAAATGAATTTAGCGAAGCACTGCTGTAACTCACTTAGTAGTTCACCTAGCCCTATATTGCCAAGGCAGAACCGAATGAGTTGCTTACAACCCTCCAAGACCCCAGCAAGATTTACATGTTAGTGCATTTTCCAGTTTAATGCATTTATTAACTTCACACAAAGGTGAAGAATAAAGTAACTGCAACCTATACTGCCGTGCCAAACTATTCCACCAGATTTCTGTGATATTAGAGCAAGGCCCAAGCACCACCCAACCTCTAGCTTTATATTGAAAGAACACCCCCTGCCCTGCAAAGAAAACAAACCCACCCCAAAAGCCAGGTCAAAAAAAAAAAAAAAAGGTTTTTCACTATAAGCCACATCCATAAACAAAACAAAAAACCAACTACAACCCCCAAAAAAAAGTTCTCTAAGTTTAGAAAACAGAAGAGTGAACCACAGTATTTTTTTTTTTTTTTTTTTTACAAAATCACTTACTTGAACAAATACTTAGCCCACACAATGCAATGGATAGGTTCTGATGGTGTATTTCGGATTGTGCAGCCTGGAAAAGTTTTCTGAGTTGGTTTAGGATGACATTCATAACATTCTGTCACTCCCTGGTGAAAAGTGAAATATTTACTTGTCACACTGTGAAGGCTACTGATAGTACATGCTATTACCAGAAGAACTGTAACTGTATCTCAAAACACCCAACTGCCCCTCGTCTAAAATAGCCAATGATTTAAATTTAAAGTGACAAGAGTAACACACAACCTAACCTTTTTGATAACCGTTACTTGTCCCAGGTAGCCTGCAGTTCCACTCTCTATAAGAGGAACATCAGCAGCCAGACACATCCTGTTCACATGGTTACGGGCAGCTGCAAATCAAGAGTTTTTTAAAAAAAATTGAATAATTAGAAAAAAGAAGTTTTACTTCTCCAAATTCAAGCTAGCTCCTATGCAAACATTTATTCTTAATCTGCCTTTGTTCATTAGTAAGCACTACACCTTTCACAAAGTCAATTTTCCAGTTAACACAAAACCTATCAACACTACTAAACTTGGCAAACTCAACTGAATAAAGTTACATATGTACACACAACACTCATCAGTTCCCATAAAGCAGCAACAGCAGTTAATGTTCACTTTCAAAACACCCGTAAAAGCAATTAACTACCCTTTCAAGTTCCTAGTGAAGCACACAAGCATTAGCCAAACTACAGATAGGTTAAGAGGATACTTGTTATAGAACTGACATTGCAGAAGTACCAAGAGCAGAACATGTTAAAGCTGTTTCTGTGAACAAAAACAGTACTTTCATCTCCAATATAAAATCATAGTGAAAACTTCACCTCTGTTATCCAGAGCATTCATAACCAACGTAAACTGGCGGAAGAACTCTACGTTATAGTCAGGGCTACAGGAAAGAAAAACAACACTCAAAATGGCATATTGAAGTTGTTGGTTATTAGGCCACAACAGAAACCACACACATGCAAAGGCAGACTGATGTTCGTGTGATAAATTACACATATCACAAATTTACTGCTAGCCTTTAACTGCCTCATTTGTCTTCTGCCCATTTTAAAGCTGGGTGAAAGCATGAATTTTATACCACTGAAAGGAACCTATTGCAATTAGTACTCATTTGACCAATGAAGCAGGCAGACAATGAAAAAGTTATTATACTGCTCTGACCTTACGAGCAAATTGGCCAAGCTGTGGTAACTGACCTTAAAAACCATCAGCTGAGGCTAAAACCTGCACACTGTAATTACCATAGCTCATCAGACTGTTGATAACACATTACACTGTGATAGCTCAATTGGTTTTGATCTTGCCTCTATACTCTTCGGAGCCATGACATGGGACTTTAAAATCTTGGCATTTTAGTATCTCTACGTTACATTTTTCTGATCTAAAGAAAGTGGCAAAGAAGACAGAGTAAAGAGGAAACAGGATTAACAGTTTCACAACTGCAGGACAAGGATGCAACGAGTCAGTGTTTCAGTGACTAATAGCACCATCAGAGTGGAAACCTTGATATTACAGAATATAAAGTTTTAAGAAAGTGGATATAAAGTAAAACATGGAAAAGAGCTAAAGAAAATTTGCGTAATCTTGTACTCTACTCATTGCACATGGATCATAAAGACTAAACTTAAACAGTTTGGGGCATACATAAATAATACTCAGCTACCTACACACAAAGAGAGGACTTTTTTTTGTAAATCATGGACTCAACATCGACATTTATTTTAATCTAACAATTACTCAAGACATCAGGGTATCCTTACAGTGTAGAAACTCACATAGTAGATGTTGCTAATAAAAAACAGATACAAGCAAATGATGACAGCTTACTACCAGAGCTTAAGAAAACTCATGCAAAATCCACACTCCTGCTCAGGTATGTGGTAATCTCATATTTACAGCTATTTCTTCTTACTGCAGTAGCTTTTCAAAATATATTAAAGCACACCATTGTATTATTTAAATAACACAGTACTTGCAAATCAAAATGTAATTAGAGCTTAAAAACAAACATACTTCATGATGCTATCATGGTAAGCTATAATATTAGCTTCTGGATAAAACTGTAACACGCTTTCCTTGGCAACCTAGAAATACAAAAAAAAAACAAAAACAAAAAACCACTTATTATTTCTTCCTTCCTTCTAAAGACAGACTCAATACCAGTAGAGTATTGAGTAAGTTGACTACCTTAAGATACTCAAATACTTTTATAATGAAATGTTGCGGATAGCCACGATCAACCAACCAACACTTACCTCTTCAGAGCAGAGACAAAAGAGTGACATGTTTCTGATACTGTCCATAAAATAATAGTAAGACCTGAGTTTTGACTTTTTCCTCACCTGTGATTTTGATCTTCCAACATGTTTCTTTTGAAACAAAAACTGTCTGTTGAGATTGCTGACATCAATAGTATCCAAATCAATCTATAAACACACAAGAGACAACCGTTTCACTTTTACAGGACTACAAGGAACAAAATCACTAAGAGTTTGAAGCAAATGCAAAGACTTAAACACATAAACTTTACAGACTCCTTTTCAGACCTGCATACAGGTGTTAGATCAGCACTCGAGCAGCTGCAGAGGCAGCACTGATCACATACTCATCTTCAGGAATCCATAGGTTTTCAATAATTACTAACAACGGAACCGCATGTCAAAAATTAAGGGCTAGGTGACAACAAACTTTCCAAAAAAAAAGAGCCCCTACTAAAAATACACATGGATTTTGAGATACATACGCACAGTAGTTAGTGGAAAATCAACAACTGGTTGTCCTATTTACCACAGGAATAAGATTCCAGTGAGAATTCACCAGGAGCACAGCCTACGAACTGCAACAACTGGTCTAGATAGGTCCAGTCAGACTATACATGGGACCAACGACCCCAAACGCTGGCTCTGTACCTCGCTTCCCCAGGATCCAAGAAAGCCTACTCAGCACACTAATTAGTGTTTCTACTTTATATTTGAACATGGCTTCAGGCAACTGAATCAGTAAACTAAAGGCTGCATTGTCATCCAATTCACATGCTGCAGGGCAAAAGCTTGTACTGGTTGTCACCAGGACTAACTGCTTAAGTGCATATTAAAAAATTATGAAGTCTGCCTACAAAAAAAAAGCAATCATGCAATCAAAAACATAAGAACATAAACCACAGAACATCTGTGATGTCCAACCTTCAAGGATGCCATGACTGCAATTCCCTTAACAGCAATGTTTCTACTTATTAATATATGCACACTATCATCAGAATTTCAAATGTCTTCACCCTCCACCATGAGAATTAAGAAGATTTAAAGATTCTTCATAAGGTAGGTTTGCTCCTACCTTTGTTGCCACTACTTTTCCTTTAATTAAACAGTTTCTCTGACCAACCACTCTTCTTAGAAGTCCTCTCCTGTCCCTAACATTTTTAACAACTGAAAACGTTACTATCAAGACCAAAAGAAGCAAAGGAAGTTTTTCTCCAAAGAGGATACTTGAGTCCATTAGACCTCAACAGAAGCTTCAATCTAGGCAAGAATGATCAGAATTCAACAGCTCTCTTATTAAAATAACTTGTACACTGCTTCTGTTTTTGTAAGTTAGAAGGAAAGGCCTCAGATCTTCCTAAGATTAGGTACTCGTTCTTAATTCATACTTGGATTTTGAGCAATTTGATTTTGTTCTTCATACATGAGGACAATGGCACTGCCTTTCAACAAAGTATATTTAATGAAATCACACATTTGTGAGTTGTCTGGTACTCAAAACCACTAGATTAAAAAAAAAATATTTTGTTTTAAAAAAGAATTCGCAACTTATAAAATAGGAAACTTTTTCAGGTGTTCAAGTTTGTTCATACTTAGTAACCAAGGAAAACCCCAAACAATATCACAAATGTTGATAAAAGCAATTTATTTTTTTAACAGAATTGTTATGCAAAGTGGAAATTTGCTCTTTTTGCTCTTGCCTCATCTTTTGCCCACCCACTCCATGTGTTACCAATGCGTTACTGTCTTGCATAAAACGCTGCCAATTATAGTTTTAAATTAAGATGGCCCTGATCCAACATGTACTTAAGTTAATGGAATCCAACCAAGTTGGCCTTGCAAGGCAATACAAGAAAATCAAGCTATAGTAAGTGAAACAATAAGCATATCCCAATGAGATTTATGCCTAATGACTCACAGGAAAAATCAGGAGATATTAAACTCTTTCTATAAAAAGGACTGCAGGAGTACACAAGTAACACAGTAAGGCAGGAAAGAAAAAAAAAAGTGGAGAAAAACAATGCAGAAAATGCAGGCTCCCACTCTTCTGCACATGTTTACTTAATGGGCACAATGTTAAAACCAGATAGGTGTTCTGGGGCAGACACAAATCAAAGGGACAATTTGGAATTACACCTAAGCATATCCTGCAAGTTTGAAAAAGGCCCAAACTGAGTAACAAGGCAAACCAGTAGCTGTACTCTTCTACAGCCCGATGCAGGTTTTAGGTAAAAGCTGTTTCTAACGTGGTGTCTTCAACGAGTCTGACAATACAAACAACTTTCTTACAAGGTGCTCTACAAAACTCTCAGATGTGACTCCTGGCCAGACACAAACAAAAATTCACTGAAGAAACCAGACCTGTGCTCTAGCTGGATTCGTACTCCCATGAGTTCTTAAAAACACCCGCTTCCCAGAACTACAGTAAGAAATTCATAAGGGTCTGGAAACAAGGCAGCCAGAGCTTTGCAAACGGTACTTCTCTCTACCCCGTTCTCGTTACCACCGGCTCAGTTCTGCCCTGCCTCGGCACACGCACAGATTAGGATCAAGAAGCAAAAGTGAAAGCAACAGCCCTCAGGAAGCTGTCGGGACCGGACTTCCAAGACTGTCAGTTTTACAACTCGGTATCTAAAAATACAGTTCACCTCCCACACATCTGGCTTTTCGGTGCAATCCATCACCGGACCACTATCCACAGCACTATCAAAGGCGTTAGGGAAAGCCAAGACTTTAGCGAGGAA
>NW_008628151.1:897-4716 GCF_000691845.1 Merops nubicus | reverse complement strand
GCGGTTCCCCCGGGCCCAGGGCAGCGGCCGGGGCGCTGCCGAGGGCGCGTGGAGAGAATGGCACTTACTCCAGCTTTTAGAGGTGACACTTTATTGCTTAATCAATGGATTCATTTTGAAATGATATTTTTGCAGATAGGCACCTATGCAACTTAACGTGGCTCTTAAGCAGATGAGCACTTCCTCCTCAACGAGCTTGATAAGAGTTATTTGTGTTATATACTGTGGATTTTTCCAGTAAATGTGGCTTAATATTTTAATTCTTAGAATGTGTGTCTATTATATATGTGATGCAACTTAATTCTGTTCTGTTTGTGGAATGATTAGCACAGGCCAACTCCCTGTTCCCCTCACTTAACAAAGACCAATGAGCTGTTAATCGAGCTGTTATCTCCATGGTATTACTTGCTAAATGCACTGATTTCATAAGTATGTGGAATCCTTTTTTTTTTGGTTTTGTTTTGGTTTTTTTTTTCCTTTTTTTTTTTCCTTTTGGATCTGTAATATCATATATGAGACTGAATCTACTTAATAAACACTGTATAACGAGAAGGGCTTTCTCCTCCTCCTCCCCCCGGGCGCTCTCCAGCCGCTGCCCCTCGCCCGTCGCATTCGCTCCCCAGCCCCCGTGCTGGGTGAGAGGTGGGGGGCGACCGGTCCCGCCCAAGCGGGACCCAAATTTGGGTGTTCCAAGAAAAAAAAACAATCAATCATCTCTCTTTTGATAATTCTGAACCTGAGCTGTGCTTTCCATTCCTTAACAAACAGCCGCGGGTACCATAGAGAGCAGCAGCGTTGGCACTCACGAGGGGCTAGTCACAAATTTTATGCTTAACTTATATTTTGACAAAATTAATTTTGTGAAGTGTCTGTTTTTTGTGAAAAAAAAAAAAAAGAAAAAAGGAAAAAAAAAAATAATGGAGTTTTCATTGAAGTTTGTGGAAAGTTCTCCCTCTCCCTCATGGAAAATACTGATTTTTCATTATCAGCTTTATTCACTAAGTATAATAAATCTTTGCATCCATCAAATGTTTATGTCAAAGCGCTGTGTAGACAAAATCTCCTCGTTTGCCTCAGTGGCTGACACGGGGCCCGGGGGGACGGGTCACTCCTGGCTGCAGCTCCAGTGGAAACGCTGCATCCCCACGTGTGCCCAGCTGCCTGTGCCCTGGCGGGGGCAGGACCTCGGCCACGGCCAAAAGGACCCACCCGGGGGGTTGTGCTTGTGGACAGCCAGCCAGGAGAGCACTTCCCAACCAGCCCTTCCAGAACAACACTACGCCCTGGCAGGAGCCTGGAGCCAGGGGGGGGTCGGGCTCTGCTCCCAAGGAACAAGGGACAGGACAAGAGGAAACAGCCTCAAGTTGCCCCAGGGGAGGTTGAGGTTGTCCCTGAGGAACAATTTCTTGCCCTGGAGGGTTGCCCAGGGCTGTGCCAGGCTGCCCAGGGCAGTGGTGGAGTCCCCACCCCTGGAGGGGTTCCCAAGCCGTGGAGATGTGGGGTGAGGGACACGGGGCAGTGGGGACCTGGCAGTGCTGGGGGAACAATCAAACTCAATGATCTTAAAGGTCTCTTCCAACCAGAGTAAAGCTTCCAAGCTCCCCTCTCCCAGCAGTAACTAATCCTGTCACCATCCACCACGCCAGTCAGACAGAAAACGAGGTCAGTTATTTAGTTATTTTTAAACTTAACTAAGTAACAACTCCACTTATCTTGACATCCTTAACCACACCAAAGTCTGCCAGAGTCTGAACATCAAGGAACTACCCCCAAAAGACTTTTTTTCTCCTGAAAAAGTGGGTGCAGGAGGCCTGGTCACTGCCCCACAGCTCGTGCCACCACGCAGGAGGTGTCCGAGGCCAGCAGGTCTCTGAGGGTTGGTTCCCACCCCTGCAGAGGTGCAGCCAGGGCCAACAGTCACATACAAATAAAACCTTGACTCCCGAGGGGAGAGTTTAAGCCACAAACCTTCTCCCACACTCCAGACAGAGCTTCCAGCACACTCCAGCACAGCCACGCTGGCTTTGCCCCTTCTCCTTCTCACCCCCATTTCAGAGCAGGTGCCACTGCTGCCCACCCACCCACGGCAGCAGCGCCGGCACCTTCTGCTCCCCGTGCTGCTCTGCAGCACTGCAGAACACCAGGGAGCTGAATATTCTGTCACTGCATGGCTCTAAACGTCCCCAGGGCCCCACTGCCCAGTTACGGGATCACCCTGTGCCTTGTGGAGACCCACAGTGAGACCAGAACCCGGACACACACCCCACACGATTCACGTGCTCCTTTCCTCACTGCCTAGGAGAGAGGAGGGATGTTCAGTGAAGGTCACAGGTAGGTTCAATAATCAGCGTGGTCGGTATTACACTGTTAGGCCCTTTAGGAAACATTTTTGGATCCATTTATTTGATGATAAGATGGTCACATAAAGTGATGGGATAGCAGCAGTGAGACCTGTTGGTGGCACCAGGGCCAGTCCTGCTGCTGCTGCTGCCTGTAGCCAAGGCAGGTTCCTCCCCCTGGTACTGCAAGCGTGTCAAAACCCAGTTAAAGCCCTGAGACAGCAACGCAGCCCTTTCAAACTCCTCCAGGCAGAGCCCTGGAACACCCCCAGTCCCAGCTCAAAGGCAGCAAAGGAAAAGCACCGTTGCCTCCGAGCACGCCGAGGATTCACAAACAGCACTGAAACCACGAGTGCAGGTTTTACAGAGTGTTTATTTTTCCAATACCACAAGGGACATACACGGGCAGGGCCCCCGAGGGCTCTGCAGACCAGACCAGTTCCATCTGTACATGACAGTGGCCCCAGAGGCAGAGCCAGCCCCCCGGCTCTGCTCCCTGTCTTTGGTAAGCAGGTTCCACCCCTGCGCTCCGGCGCCACGGCCCGCGCTGCTCGCTCCTTCCCCCGCTGCCAGCCTGGCAGCTGTGTCAAGGATAAACCATTCCAGAGACTAAACTTGTTGCATCCCTCAGCCTGCATCTCAAACAGGGACTTGTACGGTTAAAAAACAAAAGTGCATGGTCAAGGGAGGTAGGATAGAGCTAGAAAAGGGACGAGAAGAGAAAATAAAAACAAACCCCCTACAACTCTTGCTACTGCAGCTCAAAGCAAGCGCCTGATCTGGCCCCCAGGGAAGCAATTCACTCAGTAACTGCTCCAGAGAGGCAGAGTCAGGGCTTTGCTCTGGCTCCACGGATGCACAAGGATGGTCCCTGTCTCACACCACCCCTACAGCCACACTCCTGGAGACCGGTCACAGAACAACCGGCACCAGCTCAGAGGAGCCTCTGCCCAGCCCGGCCAGTCACCCCCCGGCCACGGGTCCCCGTCCCCCTGTGCCACACAGCTCGGGCACTGGGTGGCTCTGGGGACCCAGAGCTGAGCCTCACGCCGGGCAGGACAGAACACAGCGGCTCTGACGACAGATGCAGGTTAATAACTAACACCACTTTAATGCAATACTGCTGTAGAGCCTGAAAATCCAAGGGGGGGAAAAAAAAAGAGAACCCTTTATGTTCTATGTACATTACATCCATTTACAGAGTTGGCCAGTACTGTGTACAACATATAAATACATGATCAAACAGATGCATAGAGGATACTTACAGGAGCCAAATAATTCACTTTATACATCCAAGAATGAAAATATAAAAAAAAAAAAAAAAAGAAAAGAAAGAGAGGAAAAAACACTGCTTTAGATGTGAGACGATGGTCACACAGACGCACAGCGAGACGCCTGCCCCTGGTCACAGGGTGCCAGCCAAGGGCCACGCAAACCAGCTCCTGGGACCCTCCCCTCGCTCCCCCCGCTGGCGGAAGCA
>NW_008628151.1:0-866 GCF_000691845.1 Merops nubicus | reverse complement strand
GGCCAGCTCCGAGTTCAGCCAACGCACAGCTCCTGGGCCACACGGCTCCCTGCAGACCAGCAGGAGGCATTTGGTTGGCCCCTGCCACTTATTTTTTTTCCCTTCTCCTCTCCTTGCACCCTCCGAGCTGTCTCCATCCAGTCCATGGGAGCCGAACGTGGCTCTGAGCTGCCTGCAGAGCTTTCCTGGGCACCACGTCCTGCTGGAGCGTCCGACGACTGCGCAGCACCGTCCCCGTGGAGCAGCTCTGGGCCCCCAGGGGCTGCCCAGGGGCACCTCCCACACCGGGCACAGACGGAGAGGGCAGAGGGGGAGAGCGGAAGACTGAAGGGCCTCGCCTCGCTCAGCCCTGAAATGGAAAGACCCCGTTCCAGTTCCTTTGGATGGAAAGAGCTCCTCGCCGGAGGCTCCACGGATTGCCAGCCAGCTGCCGCTCCGCAGGCGTGGGCCCTGCCCCGTGCCACAGCACAGGTGGCACTTCCAGGAGTGTGATGCCGCAGGGGCGCTCCGGGGGCACGGGCACCGGGAGCAGAGCGAGGAAGGGCTTGGTGCTGCCGCTGGCGGGTCGACTTTCCTCACCAAAACAAAGTGTAACAGCATTTCTACTATCAACAGGAGAGTATTTCGTGTACAGGTTTCAGGATCAGTCGTTATCAAAATACACACACCGAATATACACTTCGTCCCATGGCCATAATTTATTATCTCACCACAAGGCACAATACACAGAGCGTGGAGGGTCCTATGCAGTCGTCGTGGCAGAAGGCCCCGCAGCCTTTACACATGATCATGGCTTTGAGGCTGCAGGAGCACTGGAAGGCCAGCTCCTCCACGCCGCTGCTCTCGGCCAGCACCTGCACGGCCAG
>NW_008628150.1:0-3703 GCF_000691845.1 Merops nubicus | reverse complement strand
CCGGCGGCGAAGAAAGGCGGCTTGTGTGCCGCCGGGGGGAAGGGTCAACAATAACGCAAACGCTGTACGAGTGACGAGCGTGCGCCAAGGGCCGCCACACTAGAGGCTTTCTGTCGTCTGAAAGGGACGCCCAAGTCTTTCGGATAGCAGGAGCAGCGCAGAAGCACAACCGAGAGCCTCTTCTGGGTCCGCTTAAGAATGGCCAGCGTTGTACTAACAAATATAATGGGGGGGTTGAGAACGAGCGGCTTTCAAATGCATCTGAAGGGCACAGTGACGACTGTCACCACAGCACCACACGGGTGTGCTACGAAGAAAATGCACCAGCAAAAACCAGCCCAGGGCCACATCCAGGCAAACTGGTAATTTCCGTTTAGCGAGGCATTTTCCAGTTACGCTACATAAACTCTGCACTGATCTCCAGGGTTTCCACTGACCATCCTGCAGAGTGCCCAGATCTGCCCCGCAGTTTCACTTCCCAGCCTGGTGTGGGGCAGCCCCAGCTGGAGATGGACCAAGCCCACAGGGAAGCCACCATCCCACCAAGTGAGCAAAGACTGCCAAGCACAACACTGTTAGCCCGCTGGGATTTGACACCATCAAGATCTTCTCCATCAGAATGGCCATTTAAAAGCACAGTTGACATCTTAAGGAGAAGCAGTCACAGATTGGGCCACAAAAGCCAATTTTTGTTTTACCCCAACCAAACGTGTTGGAAGCCAGTTTGGTCCTCAACTGCCTTGTTGCAAGTCAGGGACAAAAAAAAAAACCAAACCACCCTAGGCTGGTGAAATTGGGTGGTTACAGCACGACCGCACGTGGTGCCAAGCACGTGGAGCTGACTTCAACCAACAGAGCTTTCCCTGTCCTGGGGCCAGGCACTGCAGAGGAGTGGCACGTCCAGCAGCACTGCCTAACTGCATCCCAAAGGTCACAAAACAACCCTGCATCGTACAGGGTTCAGGCCTGACATTTGCCCCACAACCTCTAGCAAGAAAAAAGTAACATAGATTTCATAAATACATGGTAGCATGAAAACAGTCTGATAAGAACACACTGTCCCCCCAAAATGCAAATACTATCTTGCAACTATTACTCAAGCCAAAGCAATATTTTTCTTTCATTTCTACTTAAACCGTATTCCCAGGCATGTGAGTGTAATAGATCAACTGGGAAAACCCACCCAAGGCCCTGATAAAATAAAAATAAATCACAATAAAAATCCCAGGGTTGCACAAGCATAGTCAACCTTTTCCACCATCTACCTGATCTGAACCAGAATTCAGGTAGATTTTCAGCACCTTAATAAAAGAAAAAATAATCCTGGGCTAGAGTGAGTAGAACTGCAGTGTCCATCCTGCCATTAGCATTATTCAGCCATTAAAACCTTACAATTCATTGAAAGAATGAAAAATTAAAGAGAGAAAAAAAAAAATCTACATTTCAGTACCAATGACTCCATGAGAGCCTGTCTTTAAAGATGCTAAAAATAAAAGTCGAGCCATCCTCAGGGTAAGCCTATTTCATCCTGCCTACCTAGGTGATCAGCACCACTGGTTGTACCATTTTCATTATGCTGGTTCCTCAACTACTACAGCTGTAGCACCAGAAACACCTGTACCAAAGCTAAGTTTAGGATTGAAAGGTACTGCTTTAGCTGGGAAGCCTAACTGTGAAGCATATTTCTGGCACTTCTCTGGTTTTATGTTTGATCACCACTTTTTTTAAGGCTATTTTTTAGTATGGAAAGAGGCATGTTGCAGTATTGGCTTCTGTATTTATTTTGGGGGTAGATGAATAGTGTAATCTGTCCATGAACTTTACCCATCGTTTTCCACGCCTCTGGAGTCTGACCTAACGAAGGAAGAGCACACAAAACAAGGCGTCTTCGTCTCATGATAAACAAATACTATTAGAAATCACACCAAAGAAGGCTCCAAAAACAGCTCCAAAAGGAGAACCAGACTCTTCTGCTTCCCCCGAAAATCACCTTCATGCTCTGCTTCCATTTTCTTTTTAGACCTTATCCCTGCAAGTTCAATTACAACTAAACCTCAAGGCAGTTGGGACTTTCTTGGAAAGAGGAACAGGCACTAAGCAGCTTCCTCCACCTGAGGGGATGCCACCATCTAAAAAACAAGGGGGGGGGAATTCAAAACACTGCTGGAAGCTGTTATACCAGCACAAATACACAATTATCGGGTTCAGGTTTATTTGTTCATTTGATGAACACACTAGCTGGGTCTACGCTGTGGAAAGAAGTGCAGAGACTCAAGGCCTCAGGCTCTAGGCTCAGAAACGTCTGCCTTCGGCTGCAGTAAGGGACAGGCCACCACCAGCCCTGCTCCTTGGCTTGAAGAAGAAAATCTGAAAACTGCACCTGAATCCTCGAAGGTACTCAATTTTTTACTAAAGCCTTCTGACCTCACCTCCTTTTTTTTTTTCCAACCCCAGGAATTTCAGACCTGACGTATGGAATGCTGAACATCTGAACTACTTACTAGTACTAAGTACAAGAATATATTACTAAACAGTGCAAAGTATTTTTTCGTAATATTTTACAGCCCTTTACCAAAAGATTTGGATTTATAGAAACTTGTTTTGCAGGGGCAACGTTTTTTCCCTGTAGGGCTTTTTTGCTACATATTTAGGTTCTGATACAGCATTTTATGGATTCTAGACAGCTGGCCATTTTGTTCAGGTGGAAAAAAAACACTAGTTTTGAATAATAGCGACAGGAAAAAGAGAGGAAATCTTTACAAGCATGGCAGGGCCCTTTAAGAAGATATTTAAGTATCCAGAGATGATTAAAATTTTTTAAAGCTTGTCTTGTTGATAAAGTTTGAAGATTAGGTATCAAATAAGGCTTAAACTCTTACACACTGAGCACTAACATAATGATCCATGGAGATTTGCACTGGCTATCTCCCATTGGTGGTTACAGGAACAAAGGTCAGAACCACTAATTTAAGGTTAACTGCTTCTTTACCTAAACCAATTTGATATTATAGCTGTAAATTCAAGAAAAATCAGTTTTACCTAGAATCCAACAGAACTATGAAAAATCCAAAGCAAACATAATTAAGTGTAGATTTCAGAGACGCTACGCCAAGCAGAAAAAACAAACCACCACCCTGTATCTGCATGCAATTTCTCCCCATAAAATTATTAAACTAGATGGACTGCAGATGCTACATTCTTCCGAGTTAATGGTTAGTATTGTTAGAATCATTAATAATCTAGGAATGTCAAAAGGTGTATCAAGTAAATTTTGACTATGGTGGTATTTGTGCAGGGCACACCAAAGCAAGTAAAATAAAACAGGCTCTGCAGAACTGAAGATCTGCAGCGTCACAGGAGCCGTTTCACCTACATAAATAATTGATTCTTCTGCATCGCTCACATTTACTCATTTTAACCTACAGCTTTTACCATTTCGCACACAGCACAAACAGATCTTACACCTCCAAACAGCTTCGCAATCAAACGCATGCTACAAACACCATTTGCTAAAAACAACCCGCAGCATCTTTAAATATAAAAAAGGAGAAAAAGGTGAAAGAACAAATACCCTTATCCTTCCAACTGCTCGGCTGACTGTCCATCTCTCCACAAAGGATCTACCCTCCAGCTGTGATTATCAATTATGCATACCCAGAGGAGAGCTGCAAGAGAGCTGCCCGGCGCAGGACGGGACCCACGG
>NW_008628149.1:551-821 GCF_000691845.1 Merops nubicus | reverse complement strand
CCAAACATTAATCTTTGCTTTTCCATTAACCTTTGGGCCCCATTGTTTGATGGATCAGCTTGGGGAACCTTTTTCAATGCATTAAGGATGTCAGCAAGAGGGTTTTATTCCTCCTCTTTCTATGAAACTCTGGTCTTTGCAGGTGGTGCTTGAAGAGTTGGTGGGATCTTCATGGGGAAGCTGTGCCTCTTCCCTCTTGTTTCTGCCTCTTCAATCCCAGCACGCTGGTGGCTTTTACAGGCTTACTAAGAATGGTTTCCAGTCTATCTG
>NW_008628149.1:0-240 GCF_000691845.1 Merops nubicus | reverse complement strand
CATGGATTCCTGAGGGATGCAGCGACCTCGGGGCCCTTGCTGGAGCTCAGGAGAAGGCAAGCAGATGTGCAGACAGGGCTCTGCTCCAGCAGCTCACATCCTCTCCTCAGCTTTGCCCACCTCTGCAGGTCAGGAGCATGGTCCTTCAAGGGCCAAAATTGCTGCTTGCCCTGATACAGAGGAGACCCCCCTGGTCCTGCAGTGTGGGGCCATGTCTCCTTCCCCTCACTCAGGCCGTGG
>NW_008628148.1:2209-2519 GCF_000691845.1 Merops nubicus | reverse complement strand
GGAAGGGGGAGAAGCAGCCAGCAACCTCATTTAGGAGTCCAAAACTCCAAGCCCCTTCCCAAAAGTAGATGCTGCCAGAGCTCCTTGCTGGGGAGGGAACAGGAGGGTATCCCCCCCCAGGTCCCTGGAGGTCGGGGTTGGTCCCACACGGCTCTTTCCCCACCTCTCCCCCTGCAGATGGTTGTGCCATGGACTCATCCTGCGAGCAAGAAATGCTCCTTGCATAGACCCACCCCCTCCCCGGGGGAGAAGAACCTGCTGGAGCCCTTCCCCCACCCCTGAGGAGGGTGAGGCCAGTGCCTGGGATCAC
>NW_008628148.1:0-1896 GCF_000691845.1 Merops nubicus | reverse complement strand
AGCTCAGCTGGAAATAAAACTTGTCAAGGAAAATCTGAGGGGGTTCTGTGGGGTTTTTTTTTGTTTAGTTGGAGGCTGGGTGGAGAGAAGGAGCTGGTTTTAGGATAAAAAGGAAGGATTTAAGGTGGCTTCTTACAGCTGGTGTTTCATCCAGTCTGGACTCTGGGGCAGTCTGATTGGTGACTACGTATTTGCATACATGCAAATGACCAGAGAGGTTGTGGGGAGAGATCCCAAACCTGCCTGGATGTGATTCTGGGTGACCCTGCTGGAGCAGGGGGTGGGATGAGGTGATCTCCAGAGGTCCCTTCCAGCCCCACCACACTGGGATTCAGCACCTACTTAATTATTTCATTAGCCCCTAAGTCTCTGCCTGATTCCCCCTGTAGGAGGGAGAGGGGTTAAGGGAGATCATGTCACTTGTCCAGTGGCCAGCCCAGCCCTAACCCTGGCCAAGCCCCACCCCAGGAGCTCAGGGGCAAGGCTGGGAGTGCAGCTTGCTCTGTGAGACCATGACCAGCCAGAGGGCCCAGTGACCCCTGTGAGGAGCAAAACGAGGCTGAAGTGAGGAGGAAAGGAGACACCCAAAAGCCAGCACTGCTGAGATGTTCTCCACACATTCCTCATTCAGCACACCAGGAGATGGGCAAGGGTGGGTGTGAAGTGTGGGCAGGAACCAGAGGAAGAGCCAAACCCCCAGGGTGGAGGGTGGCTGTGTCCCACAGAGCCACTCGGAGCCCATCACCTCCCAGGAGCACTGGGGGGGACACTGAGGAGCTCAGGGCAGGTTCTGCCTCAGCACCACCCCCCTTTTTCCCCTGCTGCACGCCTGGTGTGGAAGTGGGGGGGATCCCCACCCGTGGGAGGTGGCATCAGAGCCCCACCACCAGCAGCCCCACCACCAGCAGCCTGTTCCTCCCTCCCCCAGGCGTTCACCCTTTGGAAGAACCACCACCAGAGCCACAAACTTTCTCCACGGGTGCCGTGGGTGATTTATCTCTGAAAAGGGAGCCACAGGAGGCCTCCCCCCGAGGCCCTGCCCCCCCAGGGCTGTGCTAGGGCAGCGGGGTGCGCCGGGCCACCCGCCCCTCCCTGTCGATGGCGAAGTTGGGGTTGTGGGGGCTGTCCAGGCACTCCTCGATCCGGGCCTCCAGGTTCTCAGGGGTGATGAAGGTTTTGGCTTCCTCCTGAAGGAGGGAGGGGGGTGGGTGAGGTGCTGCTGCCTGCCCAGCTCCCCCCAGGAGCTCCCAGGAGGAGGGGAGTTTGTTCTCTCTCCTCCGGGATCATTCCATGGTGGGTTTTTTTCGGAGCTCTCCCTCCACCTCCCTCCCACCCACAGGCTGTCAACACCCAGAAGGTGCCAAGGCTTGTGCTCCATTCCACCAGCACAAAAATCCCTGGAAAAGAAGCCCACGGCTGCCACGGGGCTGCCAGCAAATCCCTGCCCCAGGAGGCAGCAGCTGCTCCTACCTGCAGCTGGAGAACTTCCTTCTCCTTCTCCTTCATGAAAGCCTCCAACTTCACAGCTGCCTTCTCCAGGGCCTGCAGCTTGTGCCTCTTCTGCTCCTCCTCTTCCTGCCTAAGTCTCTCCTCTCTGCCAGAGGGTGAGGAAAACAAAGCAGCAGGGCTCTGGTGAGGGCCCAGAGCTCCTGGGTCAGGAAGCTCAGGCCAGGGGACAGGACACATGGGCCTCAACCCTGGCAGCAAGGTGCTGGAAGAACAACTGCTGCCTGTGCAGACTTGTTGTAAGGAGGCCAAGACTCAGGGCAAGGGTAGAAGTTGTGCCTGTCTTTAACTGACCCAGGGGTTGCATTTAGTTCTGTAGAAGAGAATGTCACAGAATGGGCTGGGTGGGAAGGTTCTTTTCAAGGTCATCTAGTCCCCTGCAGGGACAGG
>NW_008628147.1:2131-2517 GCF_000691845.1 Merops nubicus | reverse complement strand
TGGAGCCAGCCGTGTTTTCGGGAGGGCGAAATGCAGTGTTGCAGGGGGAGTTTGGGATGGGTGAGTGATGGAGAGAGCCTCATCTTGGCTTCTAATACTCAGCAACCTCCCAAAACTCTCTGCTCTGGGATTCTTCCTGCTGCGCGATTCCTGTTCCCGAACTTGCCTCGAGTTGCTTTCCACTGGGGAAACTGAGGCGCGGCATAGGAATTGTCCCCCAACCCACCGGTGCCACAGTCAGGGTCAGGTCCTTGTGGGTGCTCTCTTGGGCTGCAGGGCCACACGAGGTGCCTGCAGTCGGGTTGCCCAAAGGACACCCGGTTTTGCAGCCCGAGGCTAGGAGAGCCCTCGGACGTGCAGAGGCAGGAAATGGGCCCGACTGGAGT
>NW_008628147.1:612-2100 GCF_000691845.1 Merops nubicus | reverse complement strand
GGCCCGACTGGAGTGGCTGGGGGCTCTTGCAGGTCTGCTCTGGCTCGCCCACACCAGGGCAGTTCCAGCTAGTCCGATTTCTGACCTTACTGGTGTCCTGCCTAGAGCCCTGGCAGTCCCTTGCTCTGTCCTTCAAGTACCGAAACAAAATCGAAAAGGGGAAAAAAGCTGTTTCCTTAGGAAATGTGACTTACCATGTGCTCTTAAGACACTTTTTCTATCCTTAGACAGCTTTCTGAGTAAGTTATGCCTGGTCCTAACCTTTCCATCCTACTGTCTTCACGTGTTTCCTCCTGGCCTTTTCTCACTCTCAAGCTGTTGTTTCGTTTAGGTTTTGTTTTTTTTTTTTAATCTGGAGTGGCTGAGGAGGGAGGCAGGGGGAGGACTGACCTGCTTCTGCCTCCTTCACCCGGCTCTGCCAGACCCTGTGCAGCTTTCCCCAAGCACCATCGTGCAGCTTTATTTTTTTCCTCCTGTGAATCTTGTCTCTTTTTTTTTTGTGCTCAGGTCTGCTGGGCTTGGCAGTGGCTCTGCTGTCTCTCCCTGGTACAGTTATTTAATGGAAACCTTTTATGCCCTGCTGTCACTTCGAGGGGGTGGCGAGTGGTGGCGGGGGAAGCGCTCTTTGAGCACCTACAGATGATCCTGGGAATGGCTGCTCTTTTTTTTCCCCCTCCCTCTTGTAAGCTCCGGCTTTCTTCTATTTTTTTTTTTTTTCTGTTGTGCCTCGTTTGTCCGTTTGGATTCCCAGAGACCCGAGGCTCGGCTCTCACGCTGTCCCCCTGGGCAAGCTAACAAAGCCCCTTTTCTCCTGGCGCAGAGAAAAGGCTTCGCAGCCTCTTGTGTGGCACTTTCCATGGGAACGGGAGAGCCGGAGCCGGCCGTGTCCAGGTCAGGTTGCCTAGAGATGAGGGCCACGAAGCCAGGGGGGCTGCAGCCCTGCGAGGTGCCCGCCTGACAAGCCAAGCCGCTGAGTGACGGCTCTTGTACAGCACTTGAGGAGAAGGAGCTGCCGAGAGAGCTGGAGGAGGCACAAACTCCTGCGGAGCACAGCGAGGGCTGGGGGACACACGGAGGCAGAGAGGATGAACTTCTGCTGGTGGGGATGGGCTCCAGTCCTCCCACACTGACCTGGCTGCTCCCTCTCTCTGGGAAGTTTTGGTACACCCTGGGCTCTCCTAAACTTGCCATCAGTTTTGCCTTCAGGGTGCAGAGTTGGTGCCCTTGGGCTCCTCTCCCCCTGTTTCCCTGTCCTGGGGGGGCTGTGCGGTTCCTGCGTCCCTTCCTTGCCTGGCCCCGTGGTTTCTGCCCCAGGAGGGTGCTTTGGTGACAACAGGGTGCTGCCTCTGCTCAAACGTCTCTCTTGGTCTGAGTCAGGTCTCTGCTCATCCTGTCCCTCTCACTCTTGTTTCACTAACAGCGCTCAGGCACATGTGCTGCCTCCCACACGGGAAGTTCCTGCCCAGGGGCTGAGAATCCCCTATGCCT
>NW_008628147.1:0-581 GCF_000691845.1 Merops nubicus | reverse complement strand
TTCCCGTGATCCCCCTCTTGCATCAGCCCCCAGCCTCTCTTTCTGCTGTTCGTTAGGCAGCTCTTCGGGCAGAGGAGATGAGATGCGGGCACTGGTGAGAAGGGGTTAAATCCAGCAGGTAACTCCAGGCTGGACCCTGGCAGATAGGGGCAATAGCTATTGTGTCCTTCCTTGGCTGCTCTTTGTTCTGCCCACAATAGTCTCTGTTTCCTGCCCTGTGTCCCCTCCAAGACACTGCAAAGGGCACCCCCTTCTCCTTCCTGCTTCCCTCTGCGCAGGGAGTGCAAAGCCTTATTCCCTTCTAAATGTGCTCCTCGGGTTGCACAATCCAGGCTGGACAAGCTGCTTTTGGAGGAGAATTGTTTTTTCCCCTCCACACTTTGGGGAGAATTTCCAGCTGTCTCAGGATCCTTGGGATGCTGGAGCCGTCTGGGGAAACTTTGCACTTGAAAGGAAAGAGAGGGGGGAGGAAAATGGCCATGAGGCAGAAATTCTGGACAGGAGCGAGTCCAAACCCAGCGCTTCCCTGCCGAGCCGGGTGATTTGCAGTGGCAGAGTTGCAGAGGAAACCTTTCCCGGCC
>NW_008628146.1:0-4316 GCF_000691845.1 Merops nubicus | reverse complement strand
TCAATGTCATATTTGACCAAAGAACAGAAAAAAAACAGGTACAAGAATGATTTAATTCTCCTACCAAAAAAACTTTGTACATAATTTGCCTGGTTCAGGTAAGATACATCTGGATTGTCAATGTCATATTTGACCAAAGAACAGAAAAAAAACAGGTACAAGAATGATTTAATTCTCCTACCAAAAAAACTTTGTACATAATTTGCCTGGTTCAGGTAAGATACATCTGGATTGTAATCACTGCTCAACTCACTGTTTTATCTTCATAGTTTAGTCTTAAATTCATGCTAAAAAATGTATGAAAAATGCAAGAAATGGGCAAAAGTGTAGTAGCTGGAGGGTGTAATGTGTGTATTCACTAAACACCTGCATTTATTCCATTAAACTGTCCAGTGTCCCCCCCAAACCCCTCCATGTTGTTGTATCTTTATACTAGATCCTGTGTATTTGATCTGGTAAAAGATTTCATGTTTGATATTCTTAGTCCAGCTTCTGACCTTTTTCCAAGTCTTTTAAGGTCTAGTTCTCAGAAATACTAAAAAATAGTTCAAATTTGTTTAATTTTGTTCTTCTGAGAGTAGTTTTCACCTGTAAAATAGATGGGCTGTTTAAGTTGAATGAACATTTGCAACCCTTAGGATAATTAAAAAAAAAGGTTAAAATTAAGAACACATCCTGAGATTTATTTTTTTTAATGTCAGATTTGCAATATCAATTAACCTCTATTAGAAATTGCAACCCTTAGGATAATTAAAAAAAAAAAAATGGCTAAAATTAAGAACACATCCTGAGATTTTTTTTTTAATGTCAGATTACCAATATTAATTAACCTCTATTAGAAACAGACAGCTAAATTGATGAGAATTTGTGAAAATGTTATAATGCAGAGGTAACTATGAACCATGGAGTAACTTTGTTTTCACAGAGGCTCTTCAGATGCTTTTGACTGAGCATGAAGAATTTTTGCAGTACAAAATACTAAATTTAGTACCAAATAGTGCACAGTTTGGGAGCACACAGAAATGACTTATTGATTAATAGTCATAGGGATTAGTAATAACATACAAGCAGGTTAAATATTTGCCTGCCCATAATACAGGCATCCTAGGGGTTTATATATTTTTTTTATATGATGCTTTTCTTTCAAACTCTTGAGTTACAAACTGTTGCCATCTTTTCTTTCTTAGCTTGTATAGAATTAGCTTCTGTTCCTTCTCACAGCTTGATGAGGTGAGGTCAGAAAGCTTTGTTTTTAAAGTCATGGCCTGCATCACACCCAACTGAACCCCCAGGCTGAGTTATGGCAGGATCACTTCTGAATGATCAAAACATGGAGATCTGTAGATCCATCACTAAGGAAAGGTCTTCTAGAATCTGTGGTACTACTCAGGTATGAGAATGCCTGGGGTAGGAATTACTTCTCTTACTCTGTCTCCTTCACACACTAAAGAAATTGAAGCTTTTTCATTGTAGTTTTGTTGTGTAATCTCTAATAGGCATTGCAAATGTACAAATATGGCACATGTGACTGGATATGAGCTACCTTGGAAGAGAAGTAGTTATGTTTTCATCATAAAAAAAGGGGAAATGACTGCATTTTAGAGCTTTCTGTAATTTGAGAAGAGCATCTAGACAGGAACATTTTTCTCAACCAGACCATTTCATTATTTAGCAAACATTTTTCAGTCTGACAACAGCAATCAGTGCTTGCAGAACGTTGATGTCTGCACACTCAGCTTCTAGGGTCTTTTTTTATGCTGATTGCCCCTTCAAATCTGTGGATTTCTGGAAAGAAATTTAAGTGCTAGAAGGTTTGACAGCAGACTGTTTGGCCTGGGGCTTATAGTTTCTGTAAACAGAAACAGCTCGGATTTTAAACAGAGGTTGTATTATTTCAGCTTTTCTTCTGCCTTAGTCTTGGTAAAGTTCCCTTTTGAATTAACAGCTCTCCTTTTTCTTTATAATGACCCATTTAAAAGAAGCAGGAAGTTATTCCAGCTGGGAGTGTAGAGCCTCTTACCTGAGGTTAGACTTTTGAAACTTAAATGTCCATCAATAGCAATGTACTGCATTTTAGTTTGACATCATTCCATTTCCTGCCTATTGTATGTAAAAGAATAATGCTTAGGCCAAAATTTTGAGCTTTTAAATATAAAACCCTTACAATAGAAATATATCACCCTTTTCTATTGCAAATTGTCATCAGTAATGATTTATCTCTTCACTCTCTCTCCTGGATATCTGGTAGATTTATACTGAACCCATTGCTATATTTTATGTTAGGATCCACTCAATGGATCAAAGAGTTTTCTCCAGTCATGACACCAACATTTTGCATCATGGTAATTTATTTCCATGCCTTCAAATTTCCCAAAACTTTGCATGAACAAGGTAACTAGAACTATTTGAATGGTGGCAGACTGACATCAACAAACTTATTTAATGGGAGACTATCACTCTAATCTGTATAATTATTTATACTTCCTTTCAAATATGAATTTGCTATATGTAAAATATCCTACTGACTTTTTTCTTCTTTATGTTGCTGTATTACAGGTTTTTCTAACTTTCTTGTTGTTCTAAAAAGTGAAAATTTTTGCTCAGATAAAATTGTGATGTAAGCTTTTATAATTCTACATTTCAATAGAAGAAACCAGTTTTCTTTAAAAAGGTGAAACTTTGTGCTCTGCCATAAGTAGGTATTTCTGCATAAACACCATTTTAATCCTCCTTGGAAAATATTTATTGAAGGTATTTGTTTTTCCAGAACTTAGAGCAATCTCTCCTAGCACTAAGCAGTGTTCCAGCCTTTGCTGTTCAAAGCTGCCATCCTTTTTTGTCCTCGGGGCATGTGCCATTTCCTTAACAGGTGGATTAATGCCTGGGGAATGTCAGAAGACACTTAATGAGGAATTACATGTTTGGGAAAGGATGTCATGTTTCCAAGCATGATTGAAAGCCCCCTCTATTTTGGCCCTGATATCTTATTTCCCTGCCACTCTCACATTAGTCACACGCTGCTTGACAGAAACATATTCATCAAATAGACTATTTTAAGCTATTATCCAGCAGTTTACATTGTCCAAACTTGTCATAAACTTCACAGATGTTTTCCCAGCTTCTCACTGGAAGGAAACAAATAGTAATGAAGCTTACTGGGACAGGGAAAATAGGTAGACGTTTAGTTTAACGATGAGAGTTCAAAATACACCCACTGTTTACCTGTGAAGTTAAATTCACATAACCTGTTTACTTTTCCATGTATATGAAATGAAGAACAAGCAGCTGGCTCACTGGCCACCCTTGTAGAGGACATCAAAGAACCAATGCATCTAAAGCTCCTTCAGAAGAGCTTCTTTCTGATTTTAGACTAGACTATAACACCTTCTGCATATAGACTTGTCCTTTAGAATGTGATATATCTTGGCTTAAGTTACCAACTGCTTCCCACAGAATATTTCTAGTTGAAATAGGAAATTTGTGATGATAGCCCATGGTGTACTTTGTTTTGTGGAGCAGAGGGTCTAATGTAATGGTAGCTACAAAAGTGAGTAAACTGACATGGTCTGGTACCTATGTGAGTAAGAAGTTTTGGCTGAAGAAAGGACTGAACTCCATTTGCTGTGTGTTGTCTTATTCTCTGCTGCTGATTCTTAACTTTATTTTCCAGTGGCATAGATGTGATTCTGAGATTGACTGATTCAGCAAATCTGCAGCAGAGTGGAAAATAAAATCCAACAGCACTCTAACTTCTAAGTAAAATGAATTGACCCACTGTAGGGCTCATGACTAAACAACGGGAGAGTCCCCCTCTCCTGTTTCTGAGAGAATTATGGTGGCAAATGAAACAAAAGAATGTCCCCAAGAATTTGAACCCATCCTTGCTGCAGGTTTTCTAACCGCCTACTAATTTTCATGAAGTAAAAATGGGCATAAATAATGTAATTAAAAAGAATGGTATGTTAATCTTCTACCCCTAAGCTGCCGTTTAATTGCTTGAAGTGCGATTGGTTTGGATCTGATAGTTATTTAGTAGGGATGGTTGCTTAGCCACTTACTGTACTAATATTGACAGATGTCCCAGAGAGATAATAAATGAAAGCATATCAGTAGTTTGCAGTCATTTAATGTCAGCATATAATGCTACTTAATACATGTTGACTTCCACGTTTAGCCTCTCTGGTGAGCAGAAGAACATCATGAGAGACTTTTCCAGATTTATTTTCATCAAATAAATGGAAAATGACAGGGAAATAAACTTGTTTTCTAAAATGACAAATTTGATGTTTTATTCTACTAATAGGGGGAAAAAAAAA
>NW_008628145.1:7594-25874 GCF_000691845.1 Merops nubicus | reverse complement strand
CACAGCCGGGGCGATCTCGCCGCCTCTTCTCTGCTCCCCGGGCTGCCCTGGGCCGCAGCGGAGAGGTGTGGGGCTGCTCCTCGGCCCCTGGGAGCGGGAGCTTCTGGGGAGCGCTCCTGTGGGACTTGTTTCAGAAGAGAAAAAAACGTAGGCTTAGCAGCAGAACTGCCTTAGCATGGTCAGAGTAGCGTAGAGCAGCAACAGGAGGGAAGGTAGACCAGATTCATGCGTGGTTAGAGGCGGAGTTAGTAGTACATTTGCACTTAAACCAAAGCTTTAGTTGAGCTAAATTATATGGATAAGTTTTAAGATGAGGTAGGTGTGCTTCTTGTCAATTAAACAAACGTAAAAGAAAAATAGCTTTTCATTTAGATAGCAACAACTCCAACGTCCCTTGCACAGTGATGTAAAATGAACACAAATTTATGAGGTGACCTGAAGACTTAAAAAAAAACCAAACAAACAAACCTGAAGCATATCTTTTCAGTTATAAATGGTAATTTAGGTTAGGTTAGCTAGTATGGAAAATGGTCTTGGTGAAAAGTTTTTAGTTATTGTTTCCTACCGTTTTCTGTTTTACCTACATATACCTATGTTTTGCATCTCTTTTAAATCATGCCTGTTAAGTGCTATCTTTGGCATGCATTACTACTCTAGCTCACAAGATGGAGTTTTTCCATACAGCTTCCCCAGTCTCTTCCACAGTTAAACGATGGATAAAGGTGGAAGTTTGGAAGTGAGCTGATTCTCTAATCTCATGTTCATTTTTCTGCATTCCAGAGATTCGTTTTAAGTAGCAGTTACTGGCAGTGAGAAATATTTGATTGAACTGCTAATAATTTTTGTGGTGAAAAGATGTCGCCTCACTGGAAGTCAAAAGAACATTTAAAAAAAACAACTTGGATACTTAAATTATGAACCAAGCACATGGCTGCAAATGTTCCTTTCAGTTATCATCTTTTTCAGAGTTGTTACTAAATGAGCAACGTTTCTTTAAGTATCTGTTGTGTTGTCACTATGAGGGAAGTGATGTGTACATATAGAGTAAGGTGCTTAATGTATTGGTGTGGGGTCTCTGATTTTTTTCATAGGAAAGTGATGGGATTTGATAATTTTACTGAATTAATTTCTAGTGCGCTAAGGCTGTAAATGGCTGTAGGTAAAATTTCTGCTTTATTATAGTAGGTTCTTAGGTAAAATTAATCCAAAGTACATCTCCTTACTCATTGCTAGTGTTCGGGGTGTTTTTACTGGTGCTCTGAAATGCTGGATCAATATCATCTGAAAGGTTGGTCTGAGATGGTTCTTTACTGTGCTTTGCCTTGGGCTGTCTAAGCTGCAACAGTTTATCTGTGTAGTTTGGTCAAATACTTGTCTGGTTGTTGTAAATTGATCCTAATCTGTTAGTCACTCTTGATCAGGAAATAAAAAAGACACTGAATTCTGGGGGAAGAATACGTATTGACCGTTACAGATATAAAAGTCTATGCCATAATTTGCTGTGGAAGTGAGACTTTGTTTAGTGATCCGTGGGTTTATTGTCTGTGACACCAGAGATTACTGATGTGGAAAGGCTTTTTTATAAGGATTTGAATGTCATGCTTAATCACATGACAACTCTGGAAACATCTGCATTACTAATAACCAGTGTAGCTGTGTCAAAAGACTGCCCTAGCCCATAAAGAATTTAGTTATAGAACTGAAGCCTTAAATACATTAATTTTTACTCATTAACACATCATTACAAAATTTAGGAGGCTTTGTGAAGGAGAACTAATAACAGAAATATTTCCAGATGCGTATTTGTAATACAGGCATAAATTTGTAAGAGGGAGGGGAAGCTTCTTGGCCATTTGAAAGTGGAAGCGTTGTTTTACACCAATAATTTTATTTTTCTAAGGCTAAGTACTACCTCTTACTGAGATTTTTTTTTTTAAGTACCTTAGTTCAGAAAAATGTTTGCCCTTAATGGAAGTTAAAAGCATTTTACTCTTCAGACTGGTTCCAGGACTGGCCAAAACCACTCTGCCAACATTACCAAAACACCACTGGACAACAAATGCTTCAGCTCTTTCTGCACCTAAAACAATTGCATATAAGAAACTTTCCAGGGATACATAAAACAACCAATAAAAGCTGATGGGGAAGAAGCTTTAGTAAGGTGCTGCTTCCTTTACTAAGGGCTGGCAAGACCTCTGCATATTTTGGGATTGATTTGGTGATGTCATGAAGAGAGAGTATTTTATATATCACAAAGAACCAGTCAGCTTTCCAAAAGGTGACACGAATATTCTCAAGTAACTCATTCTAACAGAGGCTAGCAACTGTGTGTTAAAATAACTTAAATTTTTTTGCATAGTAAGGTTATTTTTTGCATTTCTAGCCCATAAGGAAAATGGAGTGAGGTCTTGAAGGGGAAGGTGTTTGTTTGAAACTGAAGCACTGGGTTTTTTTAAAACCCCCCGTATAAAAATCAGAGTTGATTTTCTGGAATAACTAAAATATTCTTACAATCCCACGATTTACATTCTTACTAATGCCTTAACTATATCTTCAATAGCTACTGTGCAGTTTAGATCCACCATTACAACTTCTAATCCTAGAATTAGAATAGATTATTTCAGTTAGGAGGGACCTACAATGATAATTTAGTTCAACTGCCTGACCGATTCATTGGTGACCAAAACTTAAAGCACGTTATTAAGGGCATTACCCAAATGCGTTTTAACCCCTGACAGGCTTGGGGCATGGATCACCTCTCTGAGAAGCCTGTTCCAGTGTTTAACCATCCTCTCGGTAAAGAAATGTTTCCTAATGCCCAGTCTAAATCTTCCCAGGTGCAGCTTTGAACTACTCCCAGGTGTCTTGTCACAGGATCCCAGGGAGAAGAGACCAGCACCTCGCACTCCCCTTGCCCTCCTCAGGAAGCTTTAGAGAGCCATGAGGTCATTGCTCTCTCAGCCTCCTTTTCTCCAAACTAAACAAGCCCCAAGTCCTCAGCCGCTCCTCACAAGAGGTTCTTTCCAGCCCTTTTGCCAGCTGTGTTGCCCTGCTCTGAAGAATTTCAGAACCTTCACACCCCCCCTCACGGCTGCCAAGGCACGGGGCTGACTCCTGTTGTCCCTGCTGTCAGCCAGCACCCAGGTCCCTCTCTGCAGGGCTGCTCTCCAGCCGCTCCTCTCCCCAGTTACACTTGGCCCAGTGTCACTCGGCCCCAGGTGCCGCATCCAGCACTTGTTCTTGTTGCATTTCATGCCACTGATGGTTGCTCCATACTCCGATCTAGATAACTCAGCAATGATGATATGATTACCTTTGGCACTTCCCAACATTTTATCAGTGTATATACTGTAACTGTCATAGTCACAATAAAGCTGTTAAAATGTAATAAAGGGCTTATGATGACATATCATCTGAAAAATAAACAATGCCAATGTTGTTTTGAGGTCTTTTATCAATAAACTGATATTTAATCTTTCTGAAGTTTTGTGATATTGACACTGCTGTTTGCAAGTTTGTTCTCCTTAATTAAAACAAACAGTACAATGCAAGTACCCATGGTACATAGTTCTTTCCGTGTTACCTATCTTCACTTCAGCACTGCTAAAAAAAAATAATGCTAGTCTTTGGAAATATTTGTTATTGCTGTTCTGACATTGAACAGATTCAGAAGAATAAGCAAGTAGGACCAGAGTGCTTCTGATGGAGCTAAAAGAGGAAGACAGTGCAAAATAGAAAAAGGAAACACCAAGAGCAAGCTTCTATCTTAAGATTTTTGAAGGAATCTCAAGTGTTATTTGCCTGAAATTTTTCATGCATTTGCTCCCTTATTTCATAAGACTTAATTGTACATTTCGATTTTCTTTAAAAATATATGCTTTTGTTTTAATACTGTTGCTAAAGTTACTTTATTGCTTAATATCTCCAGAATACTTTAATGAAATTAGAAGAGACACATTGATTCAGAAAATTTATTTCAAAGCAGTATTTTGAGGACCATTTGAAATGTTTGACTTAGTATACAAGTTTCACTTGTAGAAGTCCGATTTAAAGAAAGTTGTGATCAAACATATAATTTGATCATCATCAATAAAGAATATGGTCTAGAAAATGACAAACAGGATTTTAGGAGTCCTCTGTAGGCCATAAGCTGGGTTAAATGATTTTTAAGGAAGTTTTCAAGTAGGTGTTCAAATTACTAAAGAGTAAGGAAAATAAATCTAGTAAGAGAAGAGGATGTAAAGAGTTTTTTTTTTTAAATGTCTTTCTCTTCTTGTTTGTGAAAGGTTACCTCTTCAATTTTGCCACTGCTGCTACAAAAAAGATATCTGAATCCGTTGCAGAAACAGCACAGACAATAAAGAAGTCTGTAGAAGAAGGAAAAATCGACAGTATCATTGATAAGGTATTTTATTTCTAGATACTTGATCTGAAAGCTTGCTTACTGTTGTTATAACATGGCAAACTGGCATGTGATAAAGTTTCTTCAAGCCATCTTTAAGAATTGTGTATTTCATGAGCAGATATATCCTGTCACAATAAATGATGCGACTGAAATGTTTATTCAGGGAAGACATGCCAAAAAAATGGTCACCCTGCTTTACTCAGTACTGCACCTGTGTTCTGCTCCCTCAACATGTAGACACACTGGAGAAAGGCCAGAAGAAAAGATTAAAAATGGTGACATAGGAGGAAAGTCTGGAGAAATTACAGGCAGCTGGGGGGATGTCTGGGAGATGTGTGGATTGGATTTTCCACCCCCCCAGTTTATTTAGATGCTAAGAGGAATGCTATAGCTTGCATATTAATGCATCTCTGAAGCAGATTCAGAATTAGTCAGCTTTGTGGCTATTGTATAGTGTGACCCCAGAGCTATAGGGGTGTGGTTTCACAAGACCCAGTCAGCTGATGAAGCAGGTTACCACTGTCCTGTTCCTTCCCCCAGCCCAACCCTGCCACCTAGCTCTTGCCCTCTCTGTACTTGTCTGCCAGCTCCGGTTGCTCCACTTCTGCTACCGAGTGTTCTTCCAGTGCTTTAACTTGCAAACTTGTCAGAAAGGGGGAAAAAAAGGAGAGAGAAAGAGGTGGAAAAAAAAAAAAAAAGACAACAGTAATTGGTCTGTAGTGCTGTGTGTTTGTTTGAGAGGGTAGCTTGAGAGGGGAAGGAGGGAAAAGGGCACTGCCCAAAACCAACCCAGGTGTAGTGGGACTGTGCAGGAGTGTTGGGCACGGGAGACACAGCCAGACCCCTGTTCCTGTCACAGACACCACCCCCTCAGGGGTTGGTATAATTGGTGTTCATGTGTCTTCCAAATTAATCTTCAAATGACACTTGTAAATTTCTGTTATGATCATATTTTGTCTCCAGATCTCATTGATTTTAAGTGACAACTATCTATATATAATTGAGTTATATTTCCTACTATGGTATATTAGAACCTAATGTAATTTTGATCTACATCAAAAAGGAAAAATCAAGTAAGTATGTTATTTGGTAATATAATACACAAATAATAATGCTCATAAGAAAATAGCTAAGTATCTATAGCATATTTCATACCTAAAATACCTTTTTTTTTGTGAATGTCTTAGAATAATATGAATTCCCTGATATTAGTCAAAATATGAATTTTTTACTAAGAAGTTTACATAAGGGGAAAAACAGTATTATAGATTTATCATCATAAAGCTTTTTCTTACACCATATGTTATTTTATTCCATAAACGCCAAATATTGGTATATTTAGAACCAGGAGGAACCACAATGATCTATTTGTAACAGGCACTACAGTAGTTCTCTCACTAGTGTTAACCTTAAACTGAAATGCTGGGTTATTGAAGGAAAAAAAAAAAAAGGAATTTCTCAGGATTTAGCTTGAAGTCTTGCATGCTTTTTGGCAACTTGTTAAGCTGCAGACCTCACTGCATAAAATGTGTATTTTGTGAGTGATTGAAGTATTCATTTCCAGCTTCTTGTTTTTTGCCTCAGCTTTCAACTATTCAACAGTATTTGCATTGTTACTTCTAGATTATGGCATGCTGACTTCTGAAACTACTCTCCATTTTGTAATTCTAAAGTCAATATAGGCTATTTCTGAACATAATTTTTTTTCATTAAAATTTATCAGTGACATAAATGGAGAAATCATTTTATTTCAGCTAAGCAGACATTCTGAAAATCATACTTAATTTTACAGTTCTGATTTATTGCAATGTATCTATTTCTCAGGCAACCCTTGAAATTTATCATAAGGCTAAGGGTATCTTTTAAGTGTTTAATGCTTTAAAAGAATGTTTAAATAAATCTAAATAGTCTACATTGTCTGTATTTGATATGGTAAGTGTATAAGCATAGTATGCTGATGTTCAAATTATCAGCTTGAACTTGATAAAACTATATAATTTTGAAAACATACACAATAGTTTAAACTTTTAAAGGCAAAATCAAATGTTTCAGTAAAGGGGAGAGTATGATTTACACGAAACACCTTTAATTACAGAAAGGGCCACCATGGATATAATAATAATATGATCCTGCAACGTATTTGAAAGCACTTTGAGCATGAAACAATAGGAGTGAATTATTTTTTTTTTGTGGTTCCCTAATTTTTTAGACAATTATTGGAGATTTTCAGAAGGAACAGAAGAAATTTGTCCAAGAGCAGCAAACAAAAAAATCAGGTAATATATGTTTATTTTCATAATTTATAACATTGCACAAGCTAAAACTTGCTTGAAGCTGGATAATTGAGGTATATCTAAACCTAATCTATCAAAACTCTGTTTAATGAAACACATTATGTCAGAACTTTACAAATAATAGGAATAGGAAGATGATATTTTAAAGTGAGATTAGTGTTAACATTATCTACTTGGTTTGGATTTGCTTTTTTAATTAAATAGAGCTTTAGGAAATTAACTCAAATATCACTGTGCTAGTAAATCTGATCTCTTATTGTTGTTTTGAATCTTAAGCCCATATATTTGTTGAAAACAGGCTTGTTGATTACTTTTGAGCTCTAGCAATCATGTCACGTTTGTGTAATGAAATGAAAAACATGGGTTAGGGTTTGCAGTATAGTATTTAATTAGTTTTGCTGTAGGATTTGTTCTGCTTACATTAAAGGCATAACTGCTCTTTTGCTTTCCCATAAATCATTTGCTTTATAATTACCTGTGATCTAAATCCTTTGAGTTACCCACCCATGTACTATTGACATCAGTGGATCTATTTGAGGCTTTAAAATAAGCACTTTTTTTATGTTTCATTTCATTATTGGCTTATCTCTTTTAACATGTTACCTGAATGCAATAATTTGTGACAGTCTGAATAATTAGTAGCTCTATTGTTGTCACAGTTTGGGGTCAGGACAGCCCCCAGACTGATAACACTCTCTGTTAACCTGCTTCCCCCACCCCCAAATCTGTTAACCCCTCTCCTCTCAAAAAAGGGAAGAGAAAGGGAATAAAGGAGAGAGACTTATTGATTAGAACAGAAAAGGAAAACGGTTCTGTATTGGTTTTTTTTTTAGCTTTAAACTACCGCTAATAATAATAGTAATAATGATAATAAAATGGATCATGTACAAATATATACAAAATCAGTATCAAACCAAACTCCCAGACACACACACACTCTGATGGCAAATTTCCCCTGGCTGGGGAGCAGCCCCCGGGGAACAGTCCCAGGCTGGACTCAGCCACAGAGGGCAACTGGGCACAGGAGCTGGATTCTGGAGCTCGGTTCAGGAACACAGAGCTTGGGATCAAACGCAGGATGGATGGAGTCCTCCTCAGATGCTTGCAGCAGAAGCAAGCTAGCAGACAGAAGGGGCAATGGAAGGGGTTGCCCCTTGTGATCCTTCAGCTTTTATACTGAATATGAGGGATATGGGATGAAATACCTCGCTGATGAATTTTAGGGTCACTTATCTGGTCTGCTCCTCCCTGCAGGTGTGGCTTTACTTTCTTCCCCCCTCTGTGTGGTGTACAGGATTTAGCAGTGGCCTTGGTCTGCATACCAGTCCTTGGTGGTAACTCTGGACTTGGAGTGCTATCACTGCTAGAAGCAGAAAATCTGTGAAAATATGCTGCTAACTTCACACAAGTCAGTTAATTAGAAGAGATTTAGCTGAAAAGTTACAATCATTGAACAGAACCAGCTCTGTTCTACCCCGAACCAGGACAATTGTTAATCCTGAAAATTCTCTGGTTTTAAATGGATTGTGATAAAACTTTTCATACTGTCTGTACTTACTATGTTTAGTATGTCTGGTTTCTTCGTGTAAGACTGCTTATGTGATTGCATCGTCTGTATTTCTGTCTTTTTATCTCTGTTAGCAAACTTTGGCATCTGGCAATATATTTCTGCAAGTTTCATAAAAATAGGTAGCTAGATTGGCAAAAGAAGGAGAAACAGATGGCCTAACTGAAAGAAGCATTAGCATCAGATGTGGATCCATGTGGGTGAAAGATCTCGTATAGGCAAATACGCATTCTTAGTTTAAGTGCATAAGAATTACTTGTTAACTCTGTAGGCTGAATTGGCACTGACAGTGAAGAGATTAATAGATTTCTATACATCTGCAATAGCTTATTTTCCTCTGTGTACAGCCTACACAACTATTTTGGAGGTATCTGTGTAAATGTATCAATGAGCTGAACTCAAGTATGCTTATCCAGTGCATAACAGCTTGTAATTTATAGCAAAGTTATAACTTATTTTTCTCCGTTGTTAAAGAATCAGTGTCTTCTGGGTGTTAGAAAATTAACAGTAAATTATTTTGAAAACTTAATTTAGACAGAGTTTACATGTTTAAAATTAATCTAGAAACTTCTATTTGCAAGCAGCTTAACCAGCTTTACAGCGCTACTTCCCTAACTAAACTAAGAGGCACCAAGTTTTGACTGGTGCAAAGAAATGCCCACAGTTTTAGTTTTATGATAACCAAAGTCAGCAACTATTTAATTACTTTTTTTTTTAACCTTTGATAAGCAAAGATCTATTTCTAGTGTTTCTATCTCATCCATTGATTTTAGTTTAGGAAAAGAAACAATTAATTGGATAACTGATACAAGCCTGCTTATTTTTGTGACATTATATATTGCTTTATGTAAGGTATTTTGGTGGGGCTTTGGGGTTTAAGTAATACAGGTGATTATTTTCCTCCTTTCAATGACAGAAGCAGCAGTGCCTCCCTGGGTAGACAGCAACGAAGAAGAGACAATTCAACAACAAATACTGGCCTTATCAGCAGTGAGTATTTAATTTCCACAAAGATTTGAAATTTAAAACTTCCTTTTTTTTTTTTCAAAGTAAGTTTGGCTGGCATTATTCAATTATGTTTTTTCAATCTGCTTCTTTTAATGTGTCTGTCACTACACTGATCATGTGCAAGAGTAAATAGTTCTTTCAGTATCAACTTGAGCCAAAGTAGATCCTCAGTGTAATTTTTTATTTTTATAAATGCTTCACAGCTTTGTGGTATGACAGAATTATGTGGGAAGTAGAATTGCTTTGCTGGTCTTGTGTGTGAAATATGATATCCTTTTTCTGGTACCAGTTAATGACCATAAATTTTTTCTTCAAAGGATAAACGAAATTTTCTGCGGGATCCTCCAGCAGGTGTGCAGTTTAATTTTGACTTTGATCAAATGTACCCTGTTGCATTGGTGATGTTACAAGAAGATGAGCTTCTCAATAGGATGAGGTTTGATCTCGTTCCCAAACAGTAAGTAATTTCTGCAGGTAACTACATACTGTTGCATTTTTAATATGTCTGTAAATATTTGTAAAATACTCCTTTTAATTTTCACATCCTTCAGTTCTTTCTTTATATACTTCCTCTGTATGTACTTCATATCTGGTAATTTCAAATGCATAAAATATTGCATGTGCATTGCAGTTTAGCAGTTGGAGGAAAGAACAGAGGTAGATCTGTTAGAGCTAATAAAAACCTGTTGACTTAAGTATAGGAGGGGCCTTAAATTTTTCCATGCCCAGTGCGCTCAATTAATTGAAGATCTTCCCAAACAAGAGTAAATGCAGCAATAAAAATGTTCCAATCTGGTGGTGTAACTGACACCCCAGAAAGGTTATCAGAGATAGTCAGAAGCCCCCTGGAAAAGTGGTAAAATAATGAATGCATCACAAACTGGGAGCAATGCATGCAAGAAAACCTGGGTTTGAATAGGCAATGGGAAAAGCTCTGTGTTGTGACTGCCTTCTTCTAATGGCCATAACTAAAAGATCCATAAGGTCTTTGTCACAGCAGTTATGGCTTGATCCAGTATGGCTTCTTGATCCCAGCTATATTCCAGTGCTGTTCTTCCTTGTGCATTCCCAGGCTCTGCTCCTAAAGCTTCTTTCACAGGTCAACATTCTTGTTAAGCTGGAGTTCCCAACATTAGTCTCTTTGTCTAAGGATGGAAACAGGAAAGAAAATACCTTTCTGTGAGCTTTTCTGTCTTAAATCTCCTTCTTTTATAAACCTACTCGGCTCCTCATTTTATTTACCCACTTCCCTGCTGTTCTTTGCTGCTGTCTGTCCTAAAGCTCTGCCCATATTCTAGGTCATCATCAGATCTGTCTGTGATGGTCTGTCTTCAGCTTCTGTTCATGCTGTTCTTGCCTATACTACCACACTACTTAATAGTTGTTTTGGGTATTTTTTCCCCTGTTCTTAGTCTCAATAGTTACTGTTTGCCTGAATAGGCAGGAAGGTCACTCTTCTTTCTGTCTGTCCTTCTTCCTTTCTTCCTTTCTGCCTTTCTGCCTTTCTTCCTTTCTGCCTTCCTGCCTGCCTTCCTTCCTTCCTGTCTGCCTGCCTGCCTTCCTTCCTGTCTGCCATCCTTCCTTTCTTCCTGTCTGCCTGCCTGCCTGCCTTCCTGTCTGCCTTCCTTCCTTCCTGCCTGTCTGCCTTCCTGTCTGTCTGCCTTCTTGTCTGTCTGCCTTTCTGTCTTTCCTAACCTACAAACCTTCTTGCTTCTGTTCCCTCTGGGTTGAAGTTGGGTCTTGCTTGCGGGAGGATTACCAGAGGGAAATATTACCTAAGAAATGGGGTAGTCTTCTACTTATCAGAGCTGCTCATTTCTGAGATGACGGCTGTTAGTTACTGGTGGTCCTGTGGACATGCTGAAAGATGTGCAGATAATTAAATAGTTCTGCTTCAATCTAGGAATGGCTTCTGCCTATAGATCAAAGATGTTCCAGTTCTACATGAGGCCTTGGGAAGATATAGGTGAATATAATTTGACAATGATAGAATGTGTGGTTTAGAGAGGAAGTGAAGAGAACAGGGTTATTTGGCTTATTGGATTTGTTTACATAATTTGACAAGAGAGATGGAACAGCACAATATTTCTCCAAATCATGTATTGCTGCATGCTGTTAAGCTTTTTCTAAAGACATAACATTATTATTATTATTACAAGTCTATTTTAACTGTCTTGTAAGAGATCAAGAAATTCCACAATGATGGATTTTTTAAACTGTTAATATCACAAATTTCTTTTTTGAGTTTTTACTTAAATGGCAGCTATATCTACTCCTGTTTGCAGATTTAATTTTATTGTATTGCTGGATGGTAAAAGGAACCATATTTCAAATATAATAATCAAAACGTGTTTTATTCTCTCTAGTGTCAAGGAGGAGGTATTCTGGAGAAATTATTTCTACAGGGTGTCCTTAATTAAACAGTCAGCACAACTCACCGCGCTTGCAGCTCAACAGCAAGCAGCAGGAAAAGAGGAGAACAAAGGCAGGGAAGAGGAGAATCAACTGAAAGGTATGGAAAGGATTTGTTTTAGCACAGCTTGTTAAGCTGGTGTCATGCACACTGACTATACATCAGGTGACATTGAATTTTTATCCTGGATTTCCCATAAAATCAGGGCTTCTCTCACCATACTTGATGTGTTTGCCCAGATGAGGGAAGAGGAGGCTCCTAGTCCTTTTAAGCTGTTTTCTAGTTTCAGCCAACTTTGTCAGAAGAGTGGAAATCTCAAAAGATTGAATTTTCACTTGACTTATAACAGCTCAAGACCACTAGTGGTCTCTGGTGTGCTTTTTTGACTTGGCAGAAAGAAGTAGGAGGTACCTTTAATGATCACTGCTAATGATTCCATCTTTCTAATCCTCCACCAGTTTAATTCCACCTTTCTTATGTTTTTACAGACTTTCTCACAGCTGCTTTGCACAACTTGGTAATTTCTTGCCTAAGTCTGAGCTGAGGCTACTCAGCTGGGCCTTGGCTCCTTCGACACAGGCAGCTGAACCTTGGGGTGATGGAGAGGTTCCAAGGGGAATTACAGAGCCAGGCTTGCATGTTGCATAGAACATACCTTTTTCAAAAAGCACTGTAGGAGTTTCCTGAAGTTTGGGGTGGTTTTTTCTTTCTTTTTTTTTTTTTTTTTTTTTTTTTTTCACTCCAGAATCTACTTCAGACTCACGAGGCACCAGTTCTGACTTCTTTTATCCAGGACAGATGTCTGCTGTCCCAGTGGGCTATGTACAGTCAAGCATTGCAGTGTGTCCCCATGTTGAACAGCATGTTGTCAATCATAAAAACGCTACTTTTTTTTATTTCAGGCTTTGTAAGTGTAATGGTTTGAAAACAAACCAGTGAGAGACTCCAAGTCAGAAATACAATTTAATGAGAAAAAAAAATAAAAGCAATAATACAAAGGAAAACCACAGACAGAGTCAGAATACAACCTGATACTCTGTAGTTAGGGTGGCGGTAGCAGTCCAGATGAAACAGTGGTCTCGTAGAAAAGATCTGGTAGCTCTTGTCCTCTGGAGATCCAGTGGGTAAGGCCCCCCGTGCTGTACTGAACCCCAGTTTATATCCAGGTGGGAGCACTTGGCTCCTCCCCCTGGGTGGAGCATCTCACAATGGGTTGATATCAGTCTATGAGTCATGCAGTGGGTCCTTGATGGTCCATTAAACAGAAATAGCTCCTGGGGGGAGCTCTGTATGAGTCATGGGGCGAGGCATGGATGGGCCCATTAACAGGGAGGACTCCTCCTGCTGGGTGGGAAGGTGTTAACATCTCCCCTGACCTTGAACCTCTTTCCTTATCTGTTATAGCCTGGGCTGTTAGGTCTGTCCTGGGCAGCTGCTACCCATGATTTCCTTAACAGCCCATGAGCACTGACATAGAGAGTATAGAATACAGAGTTTTGGTTCTACCCACATAAGGATAAACTGGTCCCAGCCCCTGTAACCATGACAGTAAGCTTAAAAAAACACAAAAATATGGCCTCACTCAAACATGTTACATGGAGCACAGAGCACATCTAGGTCAAATCTGTGCAAAGTGAACACAGGCCGTGTGCCCTCCAGAGTACGCTGGCCTTTGAGTAGAGTAGCGATTGCCAGCACACATTGGCAGGCTGTCGGGACCACAGTTCCCTCCCTGGGAAGACTGTCAAAGATAGTGTAGATACAGGCCAACACAATTTATGTGTTTACTCAAAACAAAACAACCAACAAACCAACCCAAAAAACACACACACAAAAAAAACCTCTGTTTTTGGCCTGTTGCAGATCTCCTACAATTCAGAAGACCAGTACAGCATATGCAGATAGATCACTGTCCTGCTAACTGTGTGTTGCACAGTGTCAAGGAATGCTTTTACCAGACTAGTAAATCCATGTTTCATTTGAGATGAAAATTGCAGAGATTTAGGAAGCTCTGTACCATCTCTGTTATTTTTGACTTAACCTTTTTGTTTCTTCCCCTCGGGAAGGACGAGGGGGAGAGAGGACGGGGCAGAGCAGTGACAATGCAGTAGATGAGGTTTATAAGCAGTGACAGCTACCAATTAGGGAATTATTTTAATTAGAACTGATCTGCAGGTTTAATTTTTTAAATTAAGAAATTCCCTCTTCAGAAATCGCTGAGTAAGCAGGAAGGGTCTACTTGAGCACACTGCAGTCAGCAGAGCTGCAAGCTCAGAGCTGCTTTGCATGTTTAAACAAACAGAACTGCCAAGCAAGCACTCCCTGGCTACCACAGCCTGCCCTGTATGTTAACTGTTCTTGCAGCCACATAGCTTTTTGTTGTGACTCCTCTTTCCTGCTAGTTGCACGAGGGAGAAAACTGAGGTGTTCCTCTACCTGATTGGAAAAAGATCTGTAAACAGCCATCTTCCTAAGTGCAGAACACACAGTGAGTTTTCTTGGGAAACTGGGAACAGCTTCTAGGGTTTATGTGTTTCAGTGGTTTCCTCTGCCCGTGTGAAAGGAGGTATGGCTGCAGAGTACTCTTCTCATGAGCACTTGGGGCCATGCGTGCAGATGTAGTCTAGTATCCCTGAGTGCTAACTAGTGCCCCTGTCAGAGCAGTGCCAAGCCAGGGGAGTTCCCAACTCCTGTGATTGGCAGTAGCTGGATTCCAGGATCAAGTCTACACCTTTGTAACTTCAAGGACCTCGTGACATGTGGTGCAATCTGTGTTTTATAGAAGACATTCTTTCAGATTCCCAACTGTTCCTATTTATGTTGTTCTTTGGATAATTTTGAGTGGCAGAGAAGTTCCTGTGATTTATATTCTGGAGTCACAATGAGGAAATTATTTGCTAAATTTGCCTTAATTAAAAATGTTTTTCTTTTGTTGTTACAAAATCATCCTTTAACCACCAGGATACCTTAAATACAGTATTTCCTTGTACATTTAATAGCTCTGCAGATTAAATGAGATCTTTATACATTTAATTGTAATCTACCTTTTTTTCCCCCTCTTGATAGAAACAGTACGGCCAAAAACACCGCCTGTTACAATAAAGCCTCAAATAAAATCTCAAGAGGTAAAAATGCTGTTATATTTTTTCTAGTATTTAGTATATGAAACTTAATACATGATTATGCATCCTTTTGAGTAAGTTGTGCTATGAAATCGTAATAATATAATATCTGACAGTCCCAACCTGCTGCTGCTCTGGTGTGATATTAATTTTTAGTGCACATACTTCAAATTAATTTTCAGTAAAAGAAATGGTAGTTTATCTGAAGGATACTTTTTTTAGTGTCCTGCACATTGTAATAAAACACATTTTTATTCTGAAGAGTGACATTTCAAAAATGTTTGGAGTAGAAGGTTTGCATTTTATTTAGACATGAGGAATACCTCCGTAAAAATGTGTGCCATGTTCTGCCCAACTCCACGGCAGTTGTCAGGTTTAAGTATAGGAAATGTAAATGATGTGTTGCAATAGCAGCAGCATTTTGTTGCGACGGCAAGAAGAGTTTTGCTTGATACTGCAAAACCCTTTAGCTTAGACATGTCATGACCCTTGTTCATTTCTGGACTGTAAAATCAGTGCCAGAGAACACTCTTGGCAGAAGCAGAGCTGTGCATTCATTTGCCAGTAATATGCAGTGGACAAAATTAAGGTAGAAGGATGTCCCGAAAACAGTTCTCTCAGTCTGATTTATATGTAGAAAACTGTTACTGAACTGAGGTCAAAATTTAGTATTTAGGTACTGTTCTAAACTACTTAAGAGTTTATTATTGTTTCTAAAGATTGCAAGAACAGAATTAAAGTTGTTAGCAGAACATAAAAAGGAGACTAGGATGAAAAGCAGATCATTTGCAACACAACTATCTGATATTTTTGACTGTACAAAAATACTCTTAGAGAAAAACAGTCCATAAAGAAAAATAGTTGTCAAAATAATACATTTGGTTTGGGTTTTTTTTCTGACTATTTAAAAGGCAGGCAGGCAGATGAGTGGAAGTATGTATTGGCAACATTTTTTTCCCCCTTTTTGGGTAAACTTATACAAAACTGTCTTACTGCAGGATGAGGAAGAGATTTCCACAAGTCCAGGTGTCTCAGAATTTGTGAGTGATGCCTTTGATGCCTGTAATCTGAATCAGGAAGACCTAAGAAAAGAAATGGAACAACTGGTGCTAGACAAAAAGAAAGAAGAGACTTCAGCAGTAGAAGGTAAAGCTGTTATTACCTTCTGTGTCTTAAATACAACAATTCTAAAATAGGCTGATTTGGTTTTTTTAATTGTAATTCAGTTGAGGAAAGTAGACTTGGGACCATTTTTCCAAGTGTTCGAAATGACCCACGATGAATTATTGCAGAAGTTAATTATAATTCTCACCACAGTCGAATCACATCCTGGAGTGTTAGCGCTGATGATTTTAAATCCAAAGAACCTAACAATTTTTAGGTGGCTCTTTTATGAAAGTGACAGTGGAGTATTTTTTGCTGTCTACTTCCTCCTTTCCCTGCCTACTCCTTCATAGTCTTTCTGTGCATTAATTTTTCTTTCTTTAATTGACATCTTTGTAGGTAAAGTACAGTATTTGGAAGTCAGGCTATGTTTTCTTCTTGTGACACCTAAAAAGACACTATTTGCACCACGTGAGAGCTTGCGCATCCCTCTGCTGTAAAAGGTTTACAGTGCATAAGAAACAGTTAAATTTTAACAAATACCCTGGAGAATGATGAGAAGAAATAAAGTGAAGCTTATACTTAAAATGATTTATGCTTTTTACCTTGGTATTAGTTCTGAAAACAAGCTGTGATGATGTGACTGGCCATACACAATCATTTACTATGAAGACACTTGCCTGTGTAGATGCTTATCATAAATACAATTTTCAGAATTTATCTTACGGTGTGTTTTGGATGTTGCTGAATCCTTGTTTTCTGAAATTATTTTTTCAGATACATAGGCAAGCTTGAGAAATTAAGTAATATCAGTTCCTTGCATCTAGCTTTTTGACAGAACTATTTCAGCAAGTCATTAATGTGTAATTTGTTCAGAGAAATAGAGCTGGCTTTAGTGACTTGGACTCTGGAATTACGTACTTTCTATCTAGGCTGAAGTACTAACCAACATGTAACACATCAAACGCCAGTCTCCTCCCCCATACTCTTGCATATGATAGGCAGAGCTAATTAAAACAGAGATTAACAACACAGGAATGCTTTCTGACTCATTTTTTTGCCCTGAAGTATGAAATATGATTACCTTTAACCCTAATTAAATGAGCTTGCCAAGCTACAAATGTCAGTGAGGAGAACACCTGCTTCTTTTTAAAAAAGATTATCTGCAGTATTTTGATGTTAAATTTCTTTTTTTTTATAACAGTATATCCAACAGACTTACAAACTTCTTTTTTTTTTTCCCCCTGGAAATTTAAAAGTACAAAGGGAGATTCAGTTGATAGTAGTCTGAAAGACTGTAGGAAATGAGCTTGCAAAGGGACACTTGAGACAACGAAGCTGCGTATTTGCTTTTTATATCTTTATTATAGTATGCACGTAGGAGTATAGACTAGTATATTAAATATTCAATAAGAAGATAAAGTTACTTTAGTTTTAAAGAATTGTTCCTGAAATTTGGGGATATAAGAGCGATTCAGTGCAAATTCACCTAGTTTTATATAAATAAGCAACATTCTCTATTATCAAGTTAATTCTTACACATCATTTATCTCTAGTAGAAGAAACTGCTGATTGGGAAAAGGAATTACAGCAAGAGCTTCAAGAGTATGAGGTGGTGACGGAATCAGAAAAGCGTGATGACAACTGGGATAAAGAAATAGAAGAAATGCTGCAAGAAGAAAATTAAGCATTTTCTCAAAAACATTATAACCCCAAGCTTTTTCTGAAGATCGACATGGATATCTGCTTTCATATTTTGCTTACAAAAGACCTTCAAAAGACATGAAAGAATCTAAAGTTGTTATAATTCCATATGGGAATACAACCAATATTTCTGTTCTTTATATGAGCAGTTTCTGAACTTCTGCATTCTTCAAAAGAAAAAAAAAAGAGGAGACAGACACTGCAGGTTGTATGTCACAATTAAAAGCGATAGCATTGTTACGTGAAACAACAGTTTAGTTTGAGGCATTTTTAGGTGGTCAAGAAGCTCTGCAAAGAGATTTATAAATGTAGGAATCTAATTTTTTTGGATGGAAAAATGGACATTGTAAGTAACTTAGTCCTTGAAAATTACTCTCATCACATTTGCACTCTGATCCCTGTATAATCTGTAAATGTGTACTATTTTTATGATAGTTGTAGCTAGTAGTTTTCTTCTGTATTTAACTTCCTTAATGTATGTAGCCAAAGAATTTCTAAAAAACCCTATCAAATAACTTCTGATAATTTGTTAAAAATAGCTCTTTCAGACTCCAAGAAGTACTGATTGATTATTGATCAGTTATGATTACCTGTCAAACATTTAAGCATAAGAACAGTTAACTGCTTCAGTTAAACTTGTTTTTGTTAAATCATCACATTGAG
>NW_008628145.1:0-7563 GCF_000691845.1 Merops nubicus | reverse complement strand
TTCCCTACAGACAGAAATGGCTTAATGCATTCTTTCTTCAGAAGACTCTTATGGTTTCCATTTAATTTTGCTGTCTGAGTGAGAGCACATTAAATATTCCTCTTTACGTGCTGAAACATCTATGTAAAAACCTTGGCTGGTTTGGACATCTTTATTAAATACTGTAGATATGTATAGAATTGGCTCATTTATTCGGAGGGAGGGCAGAGTGAGGGGTGAACCTACTTCAGACTTAAACAGATTTCAAAAATATACTTTGTCACAGTGTTTAAGACAAGGAATTTAAATAAAAACCAGTTTTCTTTGAAAATTTTTTTTTGTTCTTTTTAGGCATCTGGATGTTTCCTGTAGTTTGACCATTAAGTCAGGATCTTTATGAAAAGTGAATGTTCTATTTGTCATCTATTTCATAAACTTCTGTGACAAAAGCATTCATGAAATTCCAAATACAAAAGAAAATGGATAAAATGAAGTAGGTAGGAGCCATTAAGCACAATTGAATTACAGGTATGTTACATACAGTGAGCTCTGTCTCAATGACACAATTCTGCAGAAAACTTCTGTAAAGAGACTGAAAAGATTATAGCTGTAATTATTCCATCAGTATTCATCCCATGGGAATTGAAAAGAGCTAAGTAGTTTCAACTGCTGTTACTGTAAGAAAGGACTATTTAAAATTGTCTCTATTAGCAACTTGAACAGAAAGCCTTCCTGTATTCTCCTTATGGAAAATTAATTCATTTAAACCTGCATACATTTGTCTGCTCAAATTAGTTTCTTTATTACGATACACTTTGCAACTACAAAGAATCTTAAACATGACTTGTATTTTTATAGTATTTTTTACTTCTATTTAACAGATGCAGGTTGTGGTAAATAAGTGTACTTTAGGAGCCTTTTATATATGAGATTATTGAAAAGCCACAAAACTTAAATCTGTTACGGTCATAAAAATCAGACTACCCACCCAAAGTTTAATGCTTACTCTTGACAAATAGAACTGCTTAGATTTAAGCTGGAGACCTTGGGATCTGTCTACCCTAGTTTGACATGACACCTTCTAAAAAGATGAGCAGTTCTCTTCTGATAGCAGCGAATCTTCTCTGAATGACTAAGAGCTCAAAATCACTGCTCTGAATGTCTGCTTTCTTAAAAACCAGCCTGAAAATTCCCAGTGTTTTCAGATATGCAATGGGCTTATTTGTGTGGGGTTTGTACATCAAGCTTCATCCTTCTTTTCACAAAACCATAGCCTGTATAATGGTTATAGATACTGAACTCCATCTGTCGTAAAAGATGGTCCCCACAAATAAAACTTCAGTTTTCCAAGTCTCATGAAGAGCACATACATCTAAAAAAAAAATAATAAACCCACTATTTAAATTTGCATTTAAAAAAGCAATAAGGTAACAAGGCTGAATCTGACTTGAGTTATGACATGTAAAGTCTCTTGTTAAAAATCCCGTTCATGTTTTCAGATCTGCATATCTGGTTTTAGCCTGGAAAGTTGAAATAAATTTTGTGTAATCCTGCAGTTGCTGGGACTGGCCCACACCTTTCATTTGGGTTAGTGCCACAAGCGCCTAGTGGTTTTCCTTGTGCGTGGTAAGAGGGAGAGCATCTGCATTCCCCTCGTCCCACAAGAGGAACACAGGCAGACCTCTTCACATTCACTAGTGAATTTTGTAGGCCTTTGTAGCCCAAATGTGTCATCGTAATATATTTCATGGTGTTTCCTTAACAACATCATTCCAAGCACAGGGATAGTGGAGATGTTAAAATCCAGCAAAATGACAGTATGAAATCTATGACAAAACCAAACGCAAGCAAGAAGGGATGTAAATAGCACCAACCTGCAGAGACAGTGCAACAGAAAATGCACATTGAGGAAAAGCAAACAAAAAGATTGGTAAGAAGTTTTCTTAGAAGAAGCTAAATTTCAGGGTTTGAAATTAACTTTTGAGAAACAGGGAAAGATTGCCCAGGAATCATTTAGGTTAGCTCAGAATAGTGGTATAGCCACCTTCTGAGATACTAACATCTCCAGTTATTCTGTGCACCAAAGCATTCTCTTCAACTATCAGTTTACTTGTCCAGTTGGTATTAGTTAATGTATATGGAATTTTTTGATTCTGGAATTTGTTTGGAGGAGGAGGAAGAGGAAAGATTGTAAAATCCTGGAATTAAAAAAAAAGTGTGGTGAAGTGTTCAACTCCATTTTTACTCAATCATTTACAGCTGTTCTCTAAACAAAGATAACAAAAGCTTTCCTCAATTGATTTAGTAAACTTTAAGTTTTTTAAGGTGGGCAGTTCAGTTAGGTCATTGAAAGTTGTTTGGTTTTTTTCCCTCCTTGGTGTTGGGCGGGTTTAGGTGTGCAGTAGCTGAGCACAGGATGTCAGTTTGAACCTCGCGAGTGTGAGGACCAACCCTGTGTACAGCAGGGTATCCCCTCGCCCAGAGCTGCAGCCTTCGGCTGTCAGCCACCCACAGGAGTGGCTTTCCCTTTGCAGTGGCTGTTGGAGAGAAGGGAGTGACCTGTGCCTGGCTGCTCACGGGCGCAGCGCCGAGCAGCAGCAGCCACCAGTCAGCGCTGTATCTGCCCTGGCTGTACAGCCACCGCTCAACACCAGCACTGATAATGGTCTGGGCTTCGCCTCAGCAGAAGTTCAGAAGATGTATTGTCTGGCCTGGTATTACATGTCTCAGTGCTGACAGATACCTCTAAACAACAGTACAGTAGCCTAGCCTTAACTAACGTTAACCAGTAGGAAATTTTTGCCCCAAACTACTCATTTACAGTGACGTTTTCCTTTTTTTTAAACATTAGGGGAGGTTGGATTATTTTTTTTTAGATCAGTGTTGCAATTTTTTAAAATTAAATGGCAAGTAACAGTGAATTAATTTCTTGCTATATTTTTTCCTATTATATTGAAGTTAATTATTTCAGATATCAGTAATTCCTACAAAAACATCAGAAGACCTGCATGGCCTCATTTTTCTTCTCAGTAGAGCCCAGTATTGTCTTTATATATATATATATACACACACACACACACACACACGTAAGAAGACCATGCATATATATAAATGCAAAACCACATCTATTAGTGTGTCTAAATATATTCAGAAAATCATAATGTACTTTTCCTTGTCAGCTGTTACTTTTAACTAGATACTGTTGCAAGAGGAGGAGCAACTAAAATAATTATCATTAGTTTGTCACTCTATCATCTTGAAGGATGATTCACTTGCTTTGCTTCTTAAAAGCCTGGTTTTCATTGTTGCACAGGTTGGGAACGTGTTCTTTGCTAGTTCAGGGATTCCTGAAGCTATGACAAACCTCTCCAGATACACTTGGGAGGTATGCTTAATCCAAAACTGCATGAGAAGAAAGGTTATTTTATCTGAGTGTGATTCTCACAAAGAAGGGAAAGACAGAAGAAAAATTCAACTGATTAAGTGTTATATATAAAATTAGAATAAAGATTTGATGGCTGCTTTGATACAGGATGCTGTATAGAAAACCATGTGGGGTTTTTTTAATTGTTTGCATGAACAAAACCTTAATTTTTCTTTTATTTATTTGTTCTCTTAGCTATGGTTTCCATACTCAAATGTGAAGGTTTCAGAGCCAGATAAAGCTGTTGCTTCTCTGCATTTCCTATCCTTCCTGAGGAGAAAGAAGCCAAATTTAGCACGTAGTCAAATAATGGCCAGCAGGTAGATTGATTACACCAAGATTCTTGTCCCACTTATTTCAGAAATGTTTCCATGCTGGCCATGTGCCCTTCCATGACTTTGATGCCTGCAATTTAAACATCAAACAGTTTTGCTTTTGCAAAATCATCACTGCCTTGCCTCCTGTATCGTGTAACCAGACTTTCCAGCCCATCGTGTGATGGGTGGATGAAAAGTGCTAACGTCAGAGTGTTACAGGGGTGGAGAGGAGCCTCCACAGACACTGAGTGTAGACAGGCAAACAACCACCTCGCTCGGCAGGATGTGGTGCCACAGAATTCATGGGCACGTGAATGAAGGAGCTGAAACCATTGTCTGAGCAGGCAAAAATATGGTCCATAAGGTCTTCCAGGTGGACGAACACTGTTAGCAGACACACTTCAGCTCTCTCTGGCTATGGATATACTTGGTCAACTGACATGTCAGAGAAGGTGTTGAAAACTGAATGCCTATAAACAGTTAGACAGATGCCTAAAAATGTTTGCCCTGAGCCAGCTAGAAACGTCTCCATTCAGCTCCTGGTCACTGTTATTCCCAGTGGAGCTGGTGAGCAACCCAGCTTTGGAGGCTGAGCACCAAGGAGTACTGCAGGGAGTTATCTGGATCCCCTTGGTCTGGGTGCTGGAGGACAATCACGGGCAGATTTGACCCATAGCTACAAGCATAGCCTCCTGCTTGGGTGCCCTGCTCCCCACCCTGGCTGGAGTAAACAAGGACACAAGCAGCATTTGGCTAAGCAGCACTGGGTTCACCACATCCCCAGACCAACCGCCTGCCTCCTCACGGTGAGCCAAGGCTGGCCTTCAGACCCTGCTGGCTGGCATCCAAATGCTCTTTCCAAGTGTATTAGCACTAACCCGTTGCTGGCTATTCTTCTTATCCATACAGATGTCCAGTTCCTTTTTTAATCTAGTTCATTATTTCACTAGTATTGTGGGGTAATTAATTTCTTAATGTGTGAAGGGGGGAAACCTTTTTGCTGGTTTCAAATGTGCTATTTTGTAATTTAGCTGAACACTGACATAGGAGAACAGAACCTGGCTTTGCCTTCTTTTCATCATGTCATTTCATCCTGGGCCAAGCAAGTAATTTCAGATTTTTTGCTCTTGTCATATTTTAAGGGGAGCATTTTTCCATATCCTCATTAATTAGTGATAGCTTTCCCTGGAGGTCATTTACCTTCAGAGTTCATTTTCTGGGAAGGAGGTATGAGAAGTGCAACACGCACGTAGGAGATCACGCCACCCAGCTGACACACGCTGGTTTCATTTTCTGTGCCATTCCCCATCTCATTCCATGTGCACCCCAACATCTTGTTTGGGTTTGGGTTTTGGGTGTTTTTTTTTTTTTTTTACAGCTGTATGTTCAGCCAGTACATGTTTGCAGTATTGTCCACATTGGGCTCCAGGCACTCTCCCTAGTAGCTGTTGTTGGATCATGAATTTTAGGATCCTGTGAAGCAAGTGATGATTTGGGTATGGGAGTTTTGTTTGGTTGTTTGTATTTTTTCTGCTTCCCTCCTGCCTTCATTTTCGATTCTGTGAAAAGTAACATTGGAAGAATTACAGTTCCTACTTGGCACCAGGGGGGCAGTGTTCCAAGAAAAATTCTAGTAGTTCAGAAAAAATTCCATGACAGCAATTATCATAGTAACCATGAAAAAAGGACAAAATCAAGTTTGCTGCATTTCAATAGTTTTGTGACTGCATTGCACATTGTAATACTGCTGTAAGAAACACTATTTCAGTTTCTCCATTGTCATTGTTCAGAGTTTTAAACATCTTGTTCTAGTTGTCACCCTGCTGATATGTTTAAAAAAATAATGAAGCAACTCATTTTTCACCAGCTGGCTTAGGAGTCCCCACCCCAGTGAGGGCACTCGAGAGAGGTGTCAAACTGGCCAGTTTTGTGGGCAGGGTTCTTGAAAATAGACTCCTCTTAACTACGGTAATAACCACATAACTTGGGTGTAGTTGGTGAAAAAAGATTACCCTGATATCTTTTTAAAAGTTGATGACTAAAGCTTTTCACCAATGGAAGCTTAGTTATAGCCTAAATAATAACACTAAAAAAGAACTAATTTTCCAAAAGTTTCAGCTCCTTGGCAATGGCCATTTGGGTGGAAAATCTACTTGGCTGCTCCTAGCGTCCAGTCCAGGACTGTTCCTCCTCGCATGAGCAGCCCCCAGCAAGGTCATACAAGGGGCAGAGCTGCAGAACTCTTCTCACCATCTTGTCAGCACTTGTGTTTATTTGCTGAAGTGGAATATGAATTTCCAGTAGTATTGACATGCCCTTTGCTGGTAAGCACATTTTTGAGGGAAAACAGTTTGCAAAAACACACCGAGGCATCAGGGGAGAACCCTAAACCTAACTGAAAATACTAAAAGTAGGGTTTTTTTCATTCAGTTTCACATTTGTGTTCTGCAGAGGACAACAGCACAGCAAGCAAGCAGATCTGTGACTGAGCCTGGAAGCTGATGGTGCCTCTCCCACTACGCCTGCATCAGCTATCCTCAAAAAACCTTAAAATTCTTCTGACTTCATAGGAAGCAGTATTTTTCTTCACAAAACAATTACAATTGATCTGTGTCACTGTACCAGCAGGAAAAAAAAAAACCCTGGCAGTTCACATGAAAAGAATTACTAGTGGAGATATATTCTCTAATATCTGGTAGATTTTAAATAAAACTTTGTTTCCCTTGACAGAACAGCCTCATGACTACCTCTGCTGCACTATGTGTGCTAACCTTTCTGGCACCCAAATACACCAAAACAGGCTTAAAAATGAATCTTATTGCAGTAAATAGCCACAACCAGCAAGAACTCTGTGGTTCCTCATTCCGTGCTCTCTCGAAATACCTCTTATTTGTCATTAATCTTCCTTCTATTGAAAATAGTGCCTGTCTCGGTGAAGGAGGGTGCAAGAGTAATTTATGTTTTGCCACACATATATACATTCAGATAATACTTGGGAGAAATTAGAAGTAATCTTAAAGCCCTATTTAAGGATGGCATGAGCTATCCTGGGATCAACTGGAGCGTATTTGGATCAATTTGTACTCTCAAATGGAAGGGATGGATGGAAAAAAATCCTAAAGCACCACCAAAGTTCTGCTGGGGAATAGAAGGGGCCCTTTTTTCTTCTTCCAGAAACTGTACCAGTATTGTGCAGGTTTCTTAAAGATCACTTGTTATTTTGGGAAACAAAAACCATCTAAAGACCAGGATGACACCCAAAAATGTAAAATTATGTTTCATCTAGAAATTTACAATTGAATATTTCTGTCAAGTATAGACTTAGGATGAAAGGACAAAATAATTTGAGCAGGTACTGCCTCACAGAAGCTATTCAACACAAATATCCACTCCACCTACTCTCTTAAGTGTCTAGGGAGTTTCAGAGATATACCTTTACCGAGTAACCACAGAACAACATAAAGGATCCTCTTGTATTATGAAGAAGTTAAGTTCGTTTCCCTGGAAAGCAGGAGCATATTTTCAGAATGTTTGCCGACGTAAATTTTAAGCTATTCTACAGCAGTCCTCCAGAGGACCAAGGCCCACCTGAAACTCACGATGGGTTCAAAGGATTGCACCTGTGCTTCTGCGGCTAATCTCCTCCAGCACGTTGTCTTCCTTTCTCCCACAGCAGCGCTCCCGCTGACGAAACCCATGTGACGAGAAGCCGGGCGCGGCCAAGGGCAGGGCCTCTGACCCGAGGTGATTTCCACAGCCCAGGAGGCTGCTCTCGGCAGCGCTGGCCCCGGGTACAGGTGCGAAGCCCTTCAGGCCGAACGCCCCCGCGCAGCCCCGCTTTCT
>NW_008628144.1:0-22877 GCF_000691845.1 Merops nubicus | reverse complement strand
CTTGGAGCCAGGTGGGACCAGCCGCCCCCAACTCCTGCTGACAGGTTCCAGTTAGTCACTGACGCTATAAAGGGCAACTAGTGCTTGTGCAGGGCCAGGATTTTCAAAGAGAGCCACTGTGCTCTCACTTTGCTCCTGCAGAAACTGAGAACTCCTGCGTCAGTGCTGCAGACCCTGTGTGCTCAGGCTGCTCGTCCTTGGAAGTGAGAGCAGGGGCTTTGCATGTGGGGTTGGTGTAGGAATAGAAGTTGTCTGTTGCCTACCTGCAGGTAGAAGGGTGACTGTGGGAGGCTGGAGGTAAAACTCAACAGTATCTGTTGTGAAGCAGCAGCTCTGTTGTAATTTTGATGTGCAACTCAGCTTTTTTTTTTCCCCTCAGCAAATCATCTCATACATAGTCATCTGTAAGCTTTCTTTAAGAAATGCAGGGGATGGGGAGACCTAATGTTAAATGAAACTGTAAATGAGGTTAGTGAAATAATGCAGTGTTATCTCTTTTCTTTTTCAGTTTAGAGTTTTTATACCTTGGAGGGAATTTCATTACTTCAATTCCACCTGAATTAGCAAACCTGCCTTCTCTAAGCTACCTAGTTCTGTGTGACAACAAGATCCAGAGCATTCCACCTCAGCTGGCACAGTGAGTATTTACTGTCATCAGTCACCAGCTGTAATTAACTCTTTGAACTTTTTCTTCTGCATGTATGGATAAAAGGACCTGGGAGGACCTATTTGTCCTTTAGCTTGTTCATGTGACTAGGCTTGAACAAGGTCTTTAGCGTGGTGCACTACAGGCAGACCATAAATGTATAATATAGAGATCTCAAAGGGTTATGGAAACAAAGTCACCATGTATACACTTTAAGGTGAATGAATGGATTTGTACAGGGAGCTCTGAGAAGTACCTGGGCAACTCAGAAAACATAAACTGCTATGCTACCATATTCTTAGCAATGAGTGCTTGGACTGTTTTGTCTTTCATCCAGAGGTTTTTTGTGTGTGCTTTTCTGTTGTACCAGTCCCTGTGTTCCCTGGGCATTTCTTACTCTAGGATCTCAGAGTATCTTAGTGTTTGTTAAATCCTGCAACACAGCTCTAGAGTATAAGTTATTGCTCTATCTTTTTCATAATGGGGAAAGAGAACACTGCAAACTCTGTAGGGGTAGCCTAAAATGGGAGATGAGGAATTTGGTGTGTAGCTGTAACCCCAAAAGCAGTTGAATGGCAGCATGGAGTTTTCTGAGCTGAGATTTGATGGTGTAGTGGGACTACTCTTGATGTACAGTGCCTAGTTGTCTTGTAACTTGTACTGGTTTGAGAGCAGTCCTGGACACTGTGTTGGAATGTTGCTTTGTGCTTCCTGACAGAGAGCGCCTCCTCCAAAAGCCAAAAACCTGCTTGTCCCCTGTGCTGGTGCTAGCCTGGCCTGACCTTGCCTGGCCTGGCGTTTGAGATCTGGTAGTATCACAGGCAGCATGAGGTGATGCAGCTGCAGGCAATGTGAACGTGGGCTTTTCCAGGGCTGGCTGCCTGCCAGCAGTCATCTTTAATGCATGAGTGACAGCAGGTGACTTGTTCAAAGTGTTGCATGGAACCGTTCTTGGTGCATGCACTGGGTACAAGGAGACATAGCCTCCCCTGAAAGTGCTCAGTTTGTACACTCCTGTTCTGTGCTGCCTTCCTTGGGGTGTGGGAAGAACACCGAGGGGGACAGCAGCGTATTTGAGACTCTGTGTTCTTAACAGTCATTCCTGAGCTGAGCCAAGCTTTCTAGGGCATTGTGTGTGCTGGAGTAACAGCAGCTCTTCTAGCATGAATTTATGCTTTAAAAGGAAGAAAAGCCAAAGAAAAATAAATTGGTGGGAGAGGGGAGAGTAATGAGGTCTGTGTAATGCAGTTGCAGAATGATTTTCTCTGTGCATCTTGACTGAGTTTCCATCTCCACCCTCAGGCTGCACTCCCTACGTTCCCTGAGCCTGCACAATAACCTGCTGACTTACCTTCCTCGAGAGATCCTTAACTTGGTTCACCTGGAAGAGCTGAGCTTGCGAGGGAACCCGCTGGTGGTGCGGTTTGTCCGTGACCTGACCTACAACCCCCCGAGCCTGCAGGAGCTGGCCGGGCGCACGATTAAAACGCGCAACGTTCCCTACGCGCCCAGCGACCTCCCGGAGAACCTCCTCCGGTACCTCAGCTTGGCCAGCAACTGTCCCAATCCCAAATGCGGGGGTAAGTTCACACGCACTTCTTCCTGCTTTTACCCAGGGGCTTTCTCTCTCCCTCTGACTTGCTGTGGCTCTAGTAACTCAAGTCAGCTTAAATGTGATGTTGCATCCAAATTCGGGGTGTATTTCATTGGCTCCAGGTCTCCTGCAAGCTTGCCTTTGAGGAACCTTGTTCACTTAGGAACGGTGTAGGAAAGTTGTAGTGCTGGTTAACTGTATTTGCATGGGAACATAAGACAGTTCTTGTGTTGAAGTCTTTGCAGCACATCACTATGCTTGTATGGGCTGAAATTTTCAATCTGTCTGCCCTGAAATAGCTCAGATTACACAACGGACAGGAGAACTTTTACATACGCTCTTGCTGAGCAGCGAGCTCCTGGAGGGAAAAGAGGAGAGACTCTGTAGTGCCTGGCAGTGACCAAGAGCAACTTGTTTCCCTCTTGCTTGGGACTACTAGCATGTTGTTCCTGGAAGGAGAGGACTTCATAGAAAAGCCTGAAATGCTTGGACTTAATTTAGCTTAATGCTTAATCTTTATCCAGAGTAAATGATCTGTGCATTTAGCCTTTAGAAGATTAAGGGAAAAAAATCATTAATTACGATCCGCCCTGCAGTCATAACACAGGCTGTTATCTTATCTCCTTACAGGACAGTATCAAAGAATGCTCTGTAAGCAAAGACAGAAGGGCTGGAACTTGTGCTGGAAGGGAAAGAAATGTTTCCTGTTTTTAGAGTTTTGCACAACCGGGGATTGGTTTTGCTCATTTTCACTCTTCCTTATGAGCTAGAACAGTTGCTCTAGCACTGTAAGAGAAATGCTTCCTCCAGAGCAGCTAGGACTTAAAATGCTGCTGGAAACTTCTGAAAAATGTCAGTGTCTAAAATCACTTGCTGTGACAGGAAGGGAGCTCTAAGTGTGTGTTACAGCAATGCTGTTGCCATGGAAAGTAGCACCCAAACTCAGCACAGGGACTTCACTCAAGCAGAAGAAAAGTACAGCTATGACGGTCTGTTTGTGAACGCGTTTTTGCTAGCTGGTAGAAGAGGTTTTATGAATTTGAAAATAGAGAGGATGAATTAATTTGTCATTTAGGAGGTTTGCAAATTCCCAGTTTGAGATTTCTCCTTAATGGTTAGAAGAAATTGCAAAATTCTGTGGAATTTGCAGCTGTCCTGTGTCTTTTCGTGTAGAGCGTGGCGTTCTGAATCACCTACCAAATACAGTGTTAAGGAATTAAGTGTGTTTTTACTGTGAATAGAAATGTCATATATCCATAGGTATCCTGGTGGCTTTTCTTCCTCCAGCATCACTGTGTCCAACAATGTATCAATTAAATCCTAATTGGAGGTGTTGGCACCAGCCACGACAACCTTGCCGAGCTTAGGGCTTGCTCGGCGCGGCGTCTCACGCACTGTAACGCTCCCTCTGCCCTCACAGGTGTCTACTTCGACAGCTGCGTCAGACAGATCAAGTTCGTTGACTTCTGTGGGAAGTACCGCCTCCCGCTGATGCACTACCTGTGCTCCCCAGAGTGCTCCTCTCCCTGCAGCTCTGCCTCCCAGAGCTCCACTTCCCAGAGCGAGTCCGACTCCGAGGACGAGGCCAGCGTCGCCGCGCGCAGGATGCAGAAAGTCCTCCTGGGATAACGGGGAGCGAGGGGGCAACGCAGGGAGGAAAAGGGGTTTGAAAAGCAAGACCAGAACAGCGAAGCACGAGCCTCTGGCCTGCAGGGCTCGCGAGAAACTGTCCTAAAGCCCACGTAGGGGGCAGAACATCTTAGCAAGCCTAGACTTGCTCGGTGCAGGGCTGCTTAGGAGAACTAACTCAGTGGCATACTGCCTGTAGGGTGCCTGGGGTTGTTAGAAACATCTCCTGTCTGGGAGACACCCTCCCCTCCCTTGTATGGGCTGGGGAGGGGGATTTGCTCTCACTGGCGGATTTGGAAAGGTTTTAATATGTGACACTTCACTGGACTTCAGTTGTCCTGCAGAGCAGAGGAGGCTGTCCATGTCTTTTAATGCTGTAGTAAATCAGAAACAGGCTAATGATGCCATGTGAGTACGTCTGGACCCCAGTGTTTTATATAGCATTTTGATTCTTTGCTCTCTCCTTTGATTTCAGTTACAGATCGTACACTAAAAGCTGGGAGCTGAGTTGGTTTTTGTTACGTTGTTCAGGAGCAGATTTTTTCCAAACTCTGGTTATTCTTCCTTTGCCTAGAGGCATAGGGTCTCTGTGCTGTTGCAGATGTCACGGCCATCGTAGAAGAGAGCCACCTTTTTTCCCTCCCTTGTTATACCAAGCTGCTCTTAGTGTTTCCTCCTAACCGTATTTGTTGTTTTTCTTCCCTTTGCCTCTTCCCATTACACTTGGAGTGTTGCTGTCTTTATGGTGCCTTCAGAAAAGAGACAAGTTGTTCTACTGAGACGTGGTATTCCTTCAGATTTGTGGCCGTACATGCCTGTGCAAGGGACCAAACACGATGCTCTGTATCATGTTTTTGAGTCTCAGCTTACTGGAGCAAATCTGCTTTTATATCTGTGAATTGCAGAGAAGGTCTTGAGTGACACTTCTTGTTTCTAAACAACCATGTCCCCCTGCTGCAGCCAGCTCTGCTGTGTTTGGTAAAGAGTTATATTCCACTTCTAAGGTCATCCACTTGAAGTAGGCAGCAGCTTAATGAATTGAAGTACTGAGAGAAGTGCCTTTGAGAATTTTTTTTTTTCCTTATTCATAACAGGAAAAGCTGTTAGGGAGGCTGAGGTGAGTTGTCTGAGCATCTTGCATGAGGTTGTTTTGAAACCTCTTCCTTATTTATTTGTTTGCATTTGCTCTTGTTATAATAGCTTTGGCAGTCTGTTGGATTGTTCAGGTAACACACTTGGTTATCTTAAACTGTGTTTAAAAGAAAGCTGCACGAAACAGCTAAGAATTTTTAAGTATTAATAAATAGCTTATAAAAATTAATATTATGGATTGACAGGTATCTATAAATCTAATATATGGGGCTGTCGTGTGTTTTGTTCAGTAAGAGCTGCCCTGTCATTAATATTTCATGGCAGAGAGTCTTTTTGATGCAGTTTCAGACAGAGCAAATCCAACTGTGCCTTTGAATGCATGAGCAGAGCAAATATGTTGCGTTAAGAAGCTAAATGAACAAGAAAAACTTTTAAGCCACTTTGGTCCTAAGTGGGAAATTAAAAACCCGTGCTCCTCTCCTGCATGAACGTTTGAATATCTTGTGGCAGCTCTGTGCTAATGGTCCTGTTTAATTATGTTTGACACTTTATATTTTAAAGCACTTTGATAATTCTACTTTAACTTTAGTGATTTTTTTTTTTTTTTAAATTAGACTACAATTTTTCCTTTAATGTGACCTGAAGAACAAGGTCTGTGAAACTTTACACATTCCAGTCTGTCTCAAAATTCAGGTTGAACTTCTTGCCTTGCATTTCCTTGACAGCGCTGCTCATTTCCCAGGTTTCCTTTGGAGATAACTGGAATTTGAAAGAAATGATTTGGTTGTAAAGTAGCACCTCATCCGTTATTAATCATTGCAGCTTAGTCCGACGATTCCTCACACGCACAAGGAAGTAAATTGCACGTGTGCTCTGTGCCTTTCCAAATATTTTGTTGAAGTATATTTTTAAAATAAAATAACAAAATAAGGTTATTTTTAAGACACAATAAGGTATATGTGCAAAGCAGCTGGACATCACTTTAGCATATAGTGTGAAGTTTGCTTGGGAAGAAGAACCTACAGATTTTGAGAGCAACTGACTGCATGCAGTTAGTTAAATTTGGATCAGTGAGTGGCCTGTGTTTTGTTTTTCATCTCCTCTTCCAGATGCTTTTTCCTGTCCCAGGTGAATACCATCAGACCAATGCTGGAGGACAGTAAACTGGTTGCAGAGCCACAATTTCAAATTGGCTGCTCGTGTCACAGCAGTGAGCAGCTGAATGATCTAGAGCTTGGCTTTTCTGCCAGTGAAAGTGAGCCACACAAGTTGAGATCTCAAGATCTGAGCTCAGGGCCATGAGGTACCACCTTCCTTCCTTCTTTTTAGCAGCAGCTGTCTTAAAGTCAGGCATTTTTTCCACTTCACAAATTTAGATTTCACCAGAGTTCTTGTTTGCACATTAGCACCTCTGTATGTGATGGGTTAAGACCAGTGGTGGTGCTAATTTAGCTCAGTCCTTAACTGCATTTTCTTTCCTAAATGAAACAGGCATCTTGTTTCTGCCCTGATTTTAGCAGAGCTAATAGGCAAATTTTTTTTCATAGCTTCTTCACTCTGGTCAGGTCAAAACTTGACAGCTTATGCAGCTGATATCTCTATGCATTTCTAGATTTGATAAAGTGTCTTGACTCTTAAAATTTTATATATGTTCCTGAGTATAGCTACAAAGTTTTCATTTTGCTGCTGGACTTTAAAGTGCAATTCAAGTAAGTAACAATTTAAAACAATCAAGGACTTGTAAGAAAAACAAATGGTTGATTGGTAGGTTGGTTTGTTTGGTTTTTTTTCCCCCCTTTTGGAAGTGGATTTGAGAAGACAAGGGCTGCAGGTTTGTACCCTAGTGCCTAACATACTGAGCCCCCAGGAGTCAAGTTTTCCAGCAATTGTCAGCCCCCAAAGACTGGAAAATGCACTGGGCAATGAAATAGGAAAGACACAACTTGAGAGTAGACTGATGGATGGCAGGGCTAATTCCTACTGTCCCCTTGGTGTTTTGCCACCGTTGTAGCTCCTTTTGTCGGTTCTGAATAGTGGATTTCAGTGCCTACAGATGTGTCTCCGAGTGAAGTGCTCAGTGTTTAGGTATCAGTCCCCTTGTTGCTACAGCAGCCCAGCACGTCCAGCTTTTGAAACTGTTGTGAAGTTGAGACACAAGGGTGTGAAGCAAAGCTGCTCCTTGTTGCTTCCCCGCGGGGCCTGGGACGCTGCTGGTGTTCACCCTCTGCCAAGGGCAGCGTTCCTGAACGTAGGCACTTCACGTGAGCAGGGGGTCGTGTTAGGAAGAAGCAAAATACCCATTTGACTGGAAGCAACTTAGACAGTTGCCAATTCTTTTGTATTTCTCTTTCTTTAATAAGAGGTGAGACTTGAGGAAGTCAGTAATGAATATTTAAACGTCCTCTGAAGTGGCCAGATGCAGTTTTTCATCAGCTTCTGTCCTGGTCATTTTAAGTCTTTGAAACCTTGTGTTGAATTATAATGGGAGTTGGGGGGAGGGAGGGGAAAACTAGCTCCTTTTTGTTCCTTATTCTTGTTGGCAATAATGAATGGAAGGAATTTAATCCAATGAAAGTAATGAAACTTAATCCCTGCGATGTGTCTTTGTTACCCAGTTCAAAGAACTATTTTAATGCATCTTATTCACACCATGCTCTCCCTCCCCAGCTGAAGATTCTTCAGATAGACTTACTTCAGAATGCACACTAATACAGCAGTAACTCTATCTTGGAAATCTTTCTGTTGATTATTTTATTTGCCTGCCCAGCTAGAGGATTGATCTTTTACTGACCTGAACATAAAGGGCAGAAAGGGTTCTCATCCAGCCCTCTTTTTGTATTTTATCATGAGCATTTGTTTTAGGAAGTCTTGAAGTGCCTTATGTTTTTAAAAGTCTATTTTGCTAGAAATGTATGAATGTAGAATATCTCTATCAGTATTTCTTTATGAGCTGTAAAACAAATTGCAAACACTAAACCAAAAATTGTATTGCTACAGTTCTCTGTCTCTTATTTGCCAACATCTCAATTCTAGTATTGCTGCTGACAAGAACCCTTGCAGAACTGCAAATGTTAAAAATGGGGCTTTACATGGGTGGAGAACAGAGGAGATGTGACCTGTGCTCTGTAAAACCAAGAGCAGCTGGGACTTCCAAAGGGGCTGTTGAAACACTTGGCTTTTGGGGCCCACCTGTGACGGGCCAGTGTGTGTTACAAACCAGACTGGTTTACTCCCAGTGGGGTGTTGTAAAATTCGCTCCACAGTTTAAAGGTGGAAGTAACTCATGGGCAAGATAAATGTACAACCAAGAGAAGGCAGTGTCACAGTGGAGTTTTCCAGCAATGTGAAACGACACTTCTAAACTTCTTGAATTGTTTCACTCTTAATATGCTAACCCTGAAACCTGCAAATGACTTTCTGAATGTTAATTTTCTGATCATGTGAACTGGTTAATGTGTTTCCATTTCTTTTTGTAATCCTATGTATCCTGAAGAGTTTTTGTGATCTATTGCCAAAATGTTTCAGATCCTGCTGTGCAATTACCAGTTGTCAGTGCAGAAATGTGGCGTATTGGAAAATGGCACGGTGGGAAACAAGAATTATTTGATGTTAACTTCAACAAGAACTGTTTTCAGAGATGCTTCCACTTCTTATGTAATGAAAAACCTCTCAAATTATGCACCAGACCCATTTCATACAGCATAAAATACTGAGGAATGCAGTGGTCTTGCCTGTAATAGCTAGGCTTAGAGAATCCTTGCCTCTTTTTAACTAATATAAAGATACCCTTTGTCTGTGTCTTCTTAATACCTTTCTTGTATCTGGAAAAAAAATCATAGAAATGCTGGTTCAAAGGAACCTCTAGTGGTCTCTAGTTCAGCCTCTCCATTTAAGCAGGACTATTGCCAGCAGTAAGGTCACTGTGGGTTTGTCTAGCTCAGTCTTAGAAACCAAGGATGAAGAGTCCAAAGTGTCTCTGCCTCTGGTACTATAATCTCCTCCTAGTGCAGAAGACTTTCCAAGTGTCCAACCTCTTCCTGATATTAGTTGCTTGTATTATAATCTCAAGGAGCAAATCTTAGCTCTCAAATTTTCTTCTCTGCTTTTAGCACTAATGCAATGAGAAGAGTGTAAATGAAGTGAGTGATATAGATGCCTGGATCTGAAGCAGATGCTCAGAATGTCAGATTGGTGGTTTAAGCTCACAAAGAATTGCACAGATCTAAAAGGGAGCATTATGTCAACTATTTGGAATTGCTCTTAAAGTAGAGTTGTAAGTTTCCTGCTCAGATGGGCTGCCGTAGGTGATCAGGACAGCTAGAGCTGAATGCATTTGCCTTTTCACCTGCACTAAGGTTGCGAGTTGCAGTTGCTAACCATTAAACAAAAATTATTGGAAGAATTTCACAGTGCTGCACTGAAGAAGGCCAGGGCTGTCTGTACCCGCAGTCACGGTCTAGAGATGGCATGCCATGCCCAAGTGTCTCTTCCCTTTCCAATAGCCACTGCTCTGTGGTAACTTACTGGAGGAGGGTTGAGAGCATGTGCTTTTGTACTACAGCTTGCTACAGTCTGCCCTGTCAGCAAAGTGGAGAGTTTTATCAAGAAGATAAAAGAGCAGCCAGGGCCCTTTAAGGATAAAGTAGATGATAATCCAAAGCAGAGCCCGAGTCCTGCTTCCAGCTGGCCTGTTTTGGTGAGGTTGAGGGTGCAGCTCATCTGGTGTCCACTCAAGGACTGGTTAACAGGGAACACCGAGGACCCTTCTCTTTTTGCTGGCCTGGGACTTACTGGTGGCAGCTCAAAGCTTGCTATCAGACTGGCAAAGGATTAACGTCTTTACAGAGCGTTGTCCAAATGCCTTGTCGCTAACCCCTTCTTCACACTGGAAAGCAGGACCTGAAGTCAGTACTGATCAGTTAAGTTTTAAGTCTATCCTAAGTAATACACTTTGATGGGGGTGTCAGAGCCCCACGCGGCTGACTGCCATTTGCACATCTCCAGAGGTCTTTGCTGGTGTGTTGGCAAATGAATGATTTCACCAGGCCCTGTCCTTGCTTATGTAAGGGAATGTGACAGACCAGGAGTATTGCAGAGTCCTTGTCTGTGCTGTGACATGGGTGCTGATGAACTGGTAAGTTGGGAGGGTAAACAAACCCTTCATCTGGATGATAGTTTGGGTGGGGGCAAAGGGTCACATGCCTAGCAGTTTGGCACATCACCCTTTATGTCAGCACGGACACAAATATCTACTGCCGGTGAAAGGACCTGTATGAGAGGCACAGGGTTGTTTAGGGGTTGTCCCTGAAAGAGCACATTTAGCCTTAGGCCTTTGAAAATGGACAGGGAAGGAAAATCACATTGTGGAAAAATATTTTCCTGTAATTCCTGGGCCTCCACTGACATCCACAGTAAAAGTGACGTTATAACAAACATGCCTGGTATTGAGCAAGGGTTGTCCTTGTGCCAGACAATGGTACGTGCTTGTTCTACAAAGCCTTGCTTTGCAAACGCTCTTCTGTTAACTCTGGGGAGGGCAACCCCATTGTTTCTCAGGGACAGGAGCCATGTGGATGACGTAATGGGCTCTGCTTGTGAGCAGGGTGACACTGAACAAGTCTTCCCCATGCTGGCAAACCGTGTGGATGCAGAGCTGGGCACTAGTAGCAAGGGACCTATTTCCCTAACAATAGCCTTCTGCTTCAAACACGCCAGGTATTTTTTTGGAAGTGGGAGAACTCTGGCCTTTGGAGAACATCCTTTGCATCAAGTAAACAGGTCACTGCAACTCTCATACCTCCTTGGCAGAAGATCCCTCTGAGCTACTCGGGGCGGTACTTTATTTCCCCGTGTATTGCCCTGCTCTAGGTCCATGGGGCTCCCTGAACCCCCTGCTCATGCCTCCCCTGGACCACGCTGGGACGTGCACTTTTAGGGGCCACGCAGAGCTGAGTTCCCCCTCCCACAGGCAGAGAGGGCTGGTGAAGGCACTGCCTGAACCCGGCGCTTTGTTCCTGTTGTGTGTTGTGCTGCTGAAAGGGACTTGCTGGAAGATTTTAAAACATCCCTTTCATTTATATAACCAAACACCCTCTATAATCTAAATCAGACCCGAGTGGTTTGCAGCAGTGGTTTTATCTTCAAATAAACACTGCAGCGTGTTTTCCAGAGTTGGGTTCCTTAGTTACTCTCTTCAGATATTTGGAGTTAAATTGCATCTTTTTGTTTGTTTTTCTTTCTTTAAAGCCGTTGTGAGTCTTTTACTAAGAGATATAATCATAAAAGGCCTTGCAAAAACCCCCATGTGACTGGGCTCGTCGAAACACGTTTTGAAATGGTCCAGGAATGTCTGAAGCTTTATGTTGGTCTTTCATAACTTGCAACCCCATCTGACTGCCTTGCACTTTGAAAACCTGTTCAGAGATGACCCTTTGCTATGGTTTTCCACAACAGCCTGGGCATCTGGCCACGGCTTGTCCCTGGTCCCAAGCAGAGTCCTCCAAGCATCCTGCCTAGAAATATTTTGTAGTGCTTATAGGAAAGCAAATTTTTTTGTTTGTGTATGGGGAGAGAAGAAGCATGGCCTTAGGAGGCAAAAACTCCTTGGTCAAATGCTGCCAACTGGCTTGTCACAGCACAGGCATTTTCATCCCTGTGCTCAGGTCTCTATGACTAGTGGGCCACAAGGAAGAAAACTGATGTGGAGCATGTCCAGGAGCATCTCATTTGCTTCTCCATCTCTTGATAAAGGGCTGTGAGCATCTTACCCTATTCATGTGGAATTTAAAAGTATGTGTCTGCTCTGGTTTATTGCTATAAATTTAGCCTGCATTAAGAGTGGCTGCCAAAGCCCTGATGGGGTGTAATCCTGCTTCTGTGTTCCCCACTTCAAGCAGGGGATTGTGGCTAGTGAATTCCCCCTAGGAAAGAGGGCAAAGGCAGGCAGGGCGTCTCCCAGGGCCAGCGTGTTCCCGCAGCAAGGAGGAGCCTTGTTTACCTGCAGCAGTTGCAGGTAAGTGCCCCCGTGCAAGGCCATTTGCACAGCAGGGGATTAGCAGGGTTTGTCTCCCAGCACAGAGAAAAAGCGTGTGCAATGTGCAAGGGGAGAGGGAGTTGCTGTAATTACTGCTGGCTGTGTGGGTGGCTGTCCCAAAAACAAGCTCTCCTGAGAGGTGGCCAGGCTGCTGGTGAGGACACTGAAAGTGCCCATCCCTACGTGGTCCAGGAAGGGCAGAGCCCTGGCTGAGCGGTGCACACAGAACCAAGAGAGGCTCACACGACCTGCTGCCTAGGCTTAGGAAATGGCAGGTGTCTTTGCCATCACATGGTTGAGCTTTTGCATCCAAAAATTCATTTCTCTTGAAAGAAGATGTTCCTCCGTTGCTGCATCCTTCTGCTGTAGGTTGTTACAGGGGCTTTGCTCCTGCAGTCATGGATCTGTCCATCCAAGACTTACCAAGCCTTTGGTAAGTGCACTGAAAATGGGTGGCAAAAATGTTGCTGCTGTATCATGCTACAGGTTACCTGAGTTTTGTGAGAGCTCCTCTTATGGCTGAAAGGAGCATAGACCCCAAGATAATTCCTCAAACCCGATACCAGCTTCCAAACCAAGGGTATCTTGACACAACACCTTTCAACATCTTTTGTGGCCTCCTGGCAGAAGTACAACACAAGATGGTGATCTGTGGCGTTTGTCCTGGGGTCTGAAGGTGGCAGGTGAGTGAGGGGGGAACATCCTCTTTAATGGGATTTTCTGAACTCCAGTCCCTCTTCGGACAAGCTGAAGCTTTTCAAGAAATTTATCAAATATGGCTTCTACAGCAACCCATACCTCATAAGTGTCTAGTGAGGCTAAGTCTCACCTGATGCTTTTTTAAAAACTATGATAGTGTTGTCCCCAGCTTTCTGGGGACAAAGGTGAAGCCTGATGACACTTTGATGTGACAAAATAAGTTCTGGTCTGACATTACTTAAATAGCAGTGGTGGTCTGAGACAGGGCCTAGGGGCAGAGTCAGAACATACTTCATCATGTGTCAATGTAACAGACGTTGCTTCTTCCATGGATAGGGCTGTAGAAAATTAAAAATATGGAAATACACCTCATAAATAGTTATTTCACATTGATCATATTAATGCACCAACAGATGACTCTTCCAGTAATACCTGGGAGGATGAGTCAGATCCTGGTCACCATGACCCAGTAAATCCTTAAGATGGTGTCTAGTTTGTCACCAATGCAACACCTTTTCACCCTCCCAGAGGCTCTCCAGACAACTGTAACAGGAGTAGTCCTGGCCCGGGCAACCACTGGCGGTGGGCATGAGTCTGCAGGAACTTTGTTCATCCAGTGTGTTGATTCCTGAAGTCCAGAATAATAACCTGGCAACAGAAGGGCTGAAAGGGCATTTGAAAAGCCTCTTCCAGTCACCTTTCGCTGCTGTTCCGGGTGCCAGGCTACTGCATTTTCCCAATCCTACTTCCCAGAAAACTGGTGCACCCTTGGGTTTAACTAACCATTGCAGAAGCTGAGTTGATGTTTTATGAGAAGACTTCAATGCTGGCACTCCTGGTTAGAGTGGTAAAAAAATCCTCTGTTGCCCATGTTTTCTCCTTGTCATAACATGCCTGAACATCCCAGATCTGAGAGGTTTCCACCTGACTACTGGATTTTACGTGGCGGCTCAACCGTTTCAGCAGTGACTTCCTCTTCTGCTATCCTCCTTCCTTTTACAGAAACAAACTTTTCAAACTTGAAAGTCCTGTTGCTTTTGTCGAGACCTTTTTTGATAATTTTCCAGGGTGAAAAAAGCCAACAAATGTCTTGTCTTCAGGATCTTCTATTCAGTAATAAGTGTCTTCTCTATGCAAATTTCATTGGTAAACATCTAGTCATTAACTTTTTCAAAGGCATCTTTTTTTTTTTTTTTTTAATTTAAGAAAAGAACAGTGTGTTTCTTTTAAGGCAGCCCACGATGAATGGCTTTCAAAACCTTCAGAGAGACTGAGGAGTTCACAGTGTCAGAACTGTTGTATGTCCCTCTATGAAGTCTGTGATTATAACACTTTTAAATGACAGTGAGCAAAACTGGTGTGGGTTGTAAAATATTTTCCCATCTCAGTTTCTAAATGTTGGGGTAAAGGCACCTGCAGTCGCTGCTTGGAGTTTCTTAGTGGCAACAAAGCAGTGAGCTTATTTATCAAAGTGCTTCAAAGCTTAGTTAAAAATTCTTCACTAGAGATCTGTGATTTTTGAGGTACACGTCTTTGACTGAAAATAACTTCAAAGGCCATGGAAAAATCTATCATATGACTTGTATTTTAGGTGTAAAATGTGGGCATATTTAGATCAGTGCCCACAAGGGTAAGATGCACTTAAGCAGTTGTTTAGTTGGGTGCTGTGCGTCCATGGAGAGCTGCTGCAAAGCTGCATTTGAAACAATAGTTCTGCTTTTAAAATGTGTTTATGCCAGCTTTTACAAAGAGTAAGAAACAGTCATTTCTTTGCATGCCAGGCTTGCATTTCCCTTCTTTCTCATTCATCACTTCTCCTGTTCCTGCTTCATTTTCTCTGTTACATTCAGCTGATGAACTCCTGGCTTACAGCAACGTTGCAGCCCATCTGAAAGTCTGCACTAGACACAGTAGTGTTAAATGTTGTTCAGCCACTGTTACTCAAGTCCTAAAGCTCAACCTATTCTTTCTGCAGGGTGTGTTTGTGCTCCCACAACGCAAGTTCGTTGTCCAACACATTGTGTTGATGCTGTAAATTAATATCATATCCTGGGCATGGAAGAACTCCACAGCAACCTCCCCTCCAGCTGCCTTTCCCTCCTCATGCTACTCACCATCTCTGCACTTGCTGCTCTTTGGACACACTGGTCTCCTGGTCTTCTTAGAGCTATTTGCTGCCAGGGGCATGCAGCAATTCTTTCAGAGATACTAACACTCTTCTGACCTTCCCACCTGCCCTGGTTTCTTCCTTGAACTCCAATTTACTGAATTACTCTTGTTATTACAAGTACCAAAATGTGGATGGTGATAACTTCCATTTCCTGACTCTGTTTCTCATAACCCATTCTGCCCTTGTCTCTGAAGTCAACAGCGCTGTCCTTGTAGAAGTCAAAGCTTCACATTGATTTAGCAGACTGAATCAGCTTTTTGCTTTTACTGGCCCATCTTGACTCCCATTTGCCCCCACACAGTAGCCCTTTCATCTCCTGTTGTTCTCTCTTTTGAATAAGGATTTTTCCATCGTGTTTCTTTTCCCTTCCATTGTTCACGTTGCAGTCCCTTTGCTGGCAGCCAAGCACGGATGTCCACTCTGCCGAGGAGCCTCACGCACCTGCCTGTGCTCTTCCAGTGCTTGTGCAAGAGGCTGGTGGCATTTCTTCCTTCTGTCCTCACTTCTCTTCTCTGGACTCTTCTTCCTCCTAGTGAGCCCAGAAACACCTTGTTCCACTGCTGGCCCCCAGCACACCCTAGCTGTCCACACAGGGATGGGTAAGGGTGCAGCCACCTGGTCTCTGCTCCAGGATGGCCCATTCACCTGAGAGCCAGCTCTGCTGGGGACATGGGAACCTCTTCATTCAACATGCTCCCACCAGCCTCAGGAGCAAACACTGAGCAGTGAACATCTGCTCTGTGTGGTGGTCAGCCTCAGATGCAGACTGAAGTCAGTCTTTGCCTCAAAGGTCTGCCATGAGCAAGTGTTTTCCTTGACTGTGAGGACCTGGAAACAGGGATGTGAGGTCTGCACCTGGCAGCAGAATGCTTAGCAGACAGGGAGAGAAGTCCCAAGCTCCTGCTGTGACAAAGGACCACCTTAGAAGGAAAGTGGTGGCCTGTCTTTCCAAATCTTGTAAGCAAAATTCTTCAGATGTGACAGCAAAAGCCATGAACAAGGGATGCTTCTGTTGTGCATTGGATGTGTGTCAGACCTGCATTAATAGAAAGTGAATTGGTTTTATTCTCTATTGTTAGAAAGAAAAACATCTTCACCATGCCAGGTAGAAGAAAGCACATGGTGAATAACTGAGGTGAGATCATTGTATGACTTACATGAGTAGTCACAAACTGCTACAATTGAAGGAAACTATCGTTTACCACCTGTTATTTAGCAGACGGGCACAGCTGAAACTCGGCTCCAGTGCAGACTTTATTGTTTCCCTGTCAAATCCTAAGAGGCTGAGATACCTCCCAGGAGACCACTAATCACTGCTGGGCTTGGGTGTTGCTGGCAGCACTAAGTGAACCTTAAAAGGTTTGGTGGTTCAGATTAGCATCAAAGAGGCTGAATGCTTCCCCTGGGTTCCAGGTCATGCTAAACTTTTAATGAAAATCCTACACTGAGACTCAGTATGAAAGGAAAGAGCGGGGCAGGTTTATTGGCTGCATCTGGCATGACCAGTCCCTTACCTAAAAATTAGCTGAACTCCTGGTGTCCTGTGTCAGCATGCACCCAGGCTTGGGTAAACTCTGTCTGGTCCCTCAGGAGCTCTACCCTCCACGCTCACTCTGAAGTGTCAGTGTGGCACCCAGGCATGGTCTGTCACTGAAGCACCATCTAACCTTGGATGACATCAATAATGCATTCAGGAAAAATGGGCACTGATGAAAACCAGGTTTCCAATGGAAAATACAAGTAGGAAAAGCAACAAGCAGAAGACCACATGATTCTTTACTTGTTGTTTGTTTTGGTTTGGTTTTTTTTACCCATATTCTATATTATGGTAAAGAAAATGTGTCATTCTGTGGGCAGCTCATCAAGGATGCCCTGTTTTCCCACCAGCAGACTGTCTGGTTTGCCGTAAGGTGTGATTCTGTCTCACCCCATCCCCGTGAGAGGGATTTGCCGATGTCTAATAAAAGCTGTGTGCTCCCTGCGTGGGAGTGAGAGAGGGAGCAATTCACCAGGTTTCTCTCTCCTCTGACCATCCGCTGGAATTTATAGAAACTTAATAGCTCTGAGACTCCTAGCCTGATGTTAAATTTGTTGCAATTTCCCAGGTGGTTTAAAAAATATTGGTGAAGAGGGAACACTGGACAGACAAACACACGCACTACATAAGCCCTGTTCCCTTAGGGTATCCCTCTAAAGATGGGAATGGTCCTAACTGGTTGGATGGAGAGGATTTCATCAAAGATGAGGCAATCATTTGTCTTGGAGTCCTGGGACCAAATCTGTAGGAACATCCTTGTTTGCCAAAGCCATATAGGTGCTTGGTGCCTCCTCAACCAGAAGGCTTGGCCAAAGGGTCCCTGGATTCACTTATGGGCTGGCTACACATTGCAGGGTAGCTGTCATCTTGCTGCTTTCTCAGAAACCCTACCCTGGCTCCCTTTTGCCTGACACAATACCTCATTCATAACCTCGTGTTTTCCCCTTGATGCCATACCAAAAAATAATAATTAGAAAGCGTGTGGGAAACCAACTTACAAACGGTTGGCAACCTCTCTCCCACATCCGACAGAGGGTTTGCTCCATCCAGCTGCCCTGCCCCATCTGCATGCAGGCTGATCCCCATCCAGCGCTGCCACTGCTCAGGTGCAGAAAGTCTTCTCAGAGAGTTTTTAACACCCCATGGGTCTGCTTAAAAGGTGGAGCAGAAAAGATCAGGGACAGCTGAAGTAGACCTTCCACTAGCAGCGAGCAGCGTTCTCACAGGGAACTAGCCAAACAGTGGCTGGAAGGAGGTCATGTCTCAGGCCCAAAGCCACCTGTGACTTTCTGACCTGGCCCCCATCAGAGGAATCTTGGATTAGCCTCACTTTGCATAAGAGACAGGCGGGATGAGTAGGGTGTTGCTTGCAAACCAGTTTTTACCAGTAGGAGTGAGCTTCAGTTCTAAGCACGGTGGAAACCATGCTGGAGCTGAGTTTCCTGCCCTAGATGTATTCTAAGTGCCATGGGATTTACTTACAAGGGCACGTGGGTCTCATGCCATTAATAGGTGCTTCTCTTCCACCATATTCTTAAATTCTTCAATTTCTCTGGTTACCCCCACTTTTTCTTGTCCCCGCCCTCACCTGGGACAGTCCTAAGATCTTGACTTGTCCACCTAGCAACAGTGAGGTCCACAACCATACAAAGATTGTAAGATCATCTTTCTGACAGATTATTTCAAACCTGGGAGGATGCAGGGCCATGTGTTACAAAGAAAGCAACTTTCTTCCTTGCCCTGGATGGAGCAGCACTAGCTGGCCTAACAATATGCTGTGGCAGAAGTGAGTTACAAAGTCATCCTAAAACAGTTCACAGAAGCATAGAAAAGAGGCTTGAAAGGGAATGTGACCTGGTCCATACTGCTGTCTTCAGCTGCACCTAACTTCTTCTGGCAGAGATTTACCATCTGAATGGACAGTCTTCCAGGATGTGTTTGGAGGAACGATGCGAGCACTTGGAACCTCCCTGAGTGCAGCTCTTTGGCTCAATTTGTAAGAGTGGCCCACACATGTCCTCAGTCGCCTTAACAAGGCAAGTAATTACATGGGCAGCTTCCATTAAAGAGAATGAAGAGGAGTTATGGAGAAACTATTTAGGAAGGGTCACAAAGCCAAAAGAATTGTGTGGGAATAGCAAGAGATTATTCAAGACTTCAGGAACCTCAGAAAGTAGAATGAAGTTCAAGTGGTCATCTCAAAGGTCCTATTCCTGTGAGCTGGAAGAGAGGACAGAAGCTCCTGGAGGTCAAAGCAGTGACTGTTGTTTGCTGAGAGGCTGTGTCGTGTGGAGAACTCGGTGCTGGTCTGTGGGGACAGCGTGGTGCTGCGGGATGACCTGCCTGTCCAAAGCCCAGCACCCAGCCTCATGGGATGGAAGAGGTGGGATGTTTTCAACAAACTCTGCAAAGAGAATCTTCAAATGGGCAAAAGCTTCAACGATTTAAACTCAAGGGACTGTGGACTAAGCAGGTATGTGAAAAAAAAAAAAAGAAAATAATCCATTGTTTAAATTCCAGAATAAGAAACTTCATCAATAAGACAAACAAGTGAGAAAGTTTCACTTTTAAGAATGAACTTGACAAAACTGGTACTGCCTAAGCACAACCAGATGGTTTCCTGAACAGAAATGGTACAACTGCTGGCTACTGCATGCTGAGAAAGGAGATGGCAAGTGAAAGAGATAGGGGTGGTGCTTTATGCTAATGGCATCATTTTAGAATGAGGTGTGACTCGGAGCAGACTGTAAACAGATCAGCGTGCTGCTGAGCAGAGCCCGAGCGGGAGTGCTCCGTGCACGCCTGTGGGGGTAACTGACTGCCTCACCAAACGAGGCCCAGGGCGGACGGCTCTCTACAGGCTTATTTGCAACGTGTGAAAAGAAAACTCTATGGGCATAGAGAATTTAATTCTAGGACACATCTGTGGAGATTGCCTGCAGGCCACAGCCAAGTCTCATGGGAATTTCTAAATGTGCTGGATGATAATTTCCTGGCAGAGGATGCATCCAGCCAGTGCACACTCTATCCCTTTCAGATTCATGGTGATGGGTAGAGAAGAATTTGTTGCTGAGCTACCAGCAGTGAGTTGCCACATTACAATCAACGTGGGCAAAGTCAGGACAATCGTAGCTAGTCATGTATGAATCTGGATTTTCAAGGTGTTTTGCCAATGACCAGGCCCAACAAAAAAGACAACACCAGCAGGGAGATGAACCAATATGCAGACTGTATTGTAGACAGAAATGTTACTATATGAATGACCGCCAGGGGTACAAACAGGTCAACAAGTTCTTACACGATCGATGCCACCCCCAACAACCCCACAAACGACACGACTCGGCCCACAACAGGTGGTACAAACAGTGCCCCGAGTTTGCCCGTAGTGGGCATGGGAAACAGCCAGACCAGCCAGTTAAACACGTAAGAAAAGGTGCCCACATGGCGACTCTCACCCGATCGACCCGTGTTCACAAAGGCCTAAACAGACCAGGGCCCAGCTCCAGGGAGAGTCAGGAGGTCTGCCCTGAACCAGGAAGCTCTGTGGAGTGCACTCCACAGACAGACACTCCTGACTCCCTGCCAGTGGTCCCAGCTTTTATCCCCAAGCAGACACCTGACCTTTGTCAACTCAATGCGGGACCCCTGGGGCTCATTTCCCTTCTGGCTCTCCCTGCAGGGCCGGCCGCACCCTGGGGGGAAGCTCTAAGGCAAACTCACCACCTCTGTATGAAGGGCTGTGGGGATCACCCACATGTCAACATTAATTCAGGGCTCGGGGTTCAAACCCCAGCATTTCACAAGGAGACTAGTTTTCCCCCTCCTGAAGAAAATACAAATTGCAGTTTGTCCTGGGGAAAACTGAGTCAAATTTAGTGAAATTTGATTGAAAAGTGAGTTGCTTAAGAAGAGTTAAGCAGGTGACCAAAAACTGTAGTTAAAATAGAGGCTGTTTTTGATCATAGGATCATTGATGTTGGAAAAGACTCCTAAGATCATCAAATCCAACCATGGACCCAACAGTAGCATGTTGCTTTGTGTGATACTCTGGTTGAATGTGAGCCCTTGAGGATGGACATGAGTTATATGGGCTGAAACCCTGCTGCTTGTCAGACCCTGGAAGAGAGGTGTTACTGCTAACGACTGGCAAGCAGGGGGTTTCATTAAAAAAAAAAAATCAGCTCCAAGACCACTTTTCTCAAGAGTAACCTTGAAGTAAATTCAAAATACTGTTATGCATCTTGCAGCAAAAGACATGGGCCATACCTCCAAAAGGAGATGCTGTGTCTTGAGTGGCCCCAACTCCCAAGAAGGATCCAGCAAGTGTCACACCTAAATAGCTCCACACAGGATGAATGAGATGCTGGGGATGAAGGATGTGGTTTATCCTTCCCATCGGGCAGTGTTGTGATGGACACAAAACCCCTTTGGGTAGCTCTGGGGTCTAACTTTTTGACAGGATGTTTAAAAAGAGCAGGGACTGAGCCAAGCTGAGTTGTGGAAAGCAGCTGGAGAAAACTGCTTCCCGCCTCCCTGGGCAACTTCAACTGAGTTCAGCTTTTGCTTTCCCTTCCTAGGACCCAGCCTCAGGCTGAACCAGGCCACTGCTGGGCTCTAGTTATGCCCTAGTGTGGTGTGATGGGCTCACAAGACGGGGTTACCGACTCCTCTCTACGCACAGGAGAAACCTTTGGGATGAAAGAGGCCTCGTCCCTGCAGAGATAGTAACACAACACACCTTGGCTAAGGGCTTTCTGCCCTCACCACACCTCTCCAGGCCCCTGTTCCTGCCCGGCGGCACGAGTCCTTCCTCAGCGCGTGCCCGTGGTGCAGCACATGCTTTCCTGCTCCACACAAAGCACCGGGCATCTCCCCACAGTCCCTAACACCCTGCTGCAGCTGCCTCGTGTTCCACAACGTGAGGGAGTGAGGAGCAGAGGGACACCCTCAGAGGCGTGCAGAGCTCTCTAGGGGGAGGTCACACCACCACTTCTGCTGGTTGAGGAAAAAGAGGAGACCCACATGCGTTTATCTGTAGCAGTTGCAGTGGAAATGTCAATACCACCAGAGCTTTGAGTTTTGTATTATTTTTCTTGAGAGCTAGACCCAGGAGCAAAACCAAAGCACACACAAAGGCTTCCCACTGGGAGTCTTTTTGGTTTATGATGTTGGTTTTACAGAGGCAGAGCCCAGATTGGTAAATCTGGTCTAAGAGCCTGCATGTTCTCTGTACGAGATGAGATTTGTGGAGATACTGGGATATGGAGGACCTTCATCACAGCCACTGGAGCTGCAGCACCTCTGCAAATCAGGGTGTTGATTTCAGTGCCAAAATACAGAACTGATCCATGTTAGGATCTCCAACCTTCAGACTGCTGGCTACCAGGGCTGGACCTTGTTCTCCCAAGGCTTTCCAACAGACCTTTTCATTCTCCTTTGAACATAGCAGTGAGAAGGCTCCTAGCTGCTTCACCTGTTCTGGACACAACCCTCTGCCCCACCCGCAGCCCCAGGTCCAGGGCTGACCCCTGATATACCTGCGTTTGTCACCCGTCAGTGCCCAGGCTGGAAAACGCTTTCCAGAGGGTGGTGTGTCAGACTTCCTGGGGAAGGGCACATCCCTTCGTTTTCCCTCAGAAGAGGATGGGAAAGGGAGCAGAGCAGTCCTTACTGCAGCTTCTCCACTGTCTCATCTGGCATGTCAGTCAAACCTGGTAAGAAGGGGTGGGGGCTGCTGCCAGAACTGGTGGCCACAAACTGGATGCTTTTACGAGGCTGAGGAACTCACAGGTCTGTGTGTTTAGGTCAGCAGAGCGTGGCACAGCGTGCCTAACGGGACTGCACGAACCTCTCCGCTCCCGGTCGGGCCAAGGCTGCGCCTGGGCCAGGGCTCTGCGGGTCTGGGAATGGGCAGAGGTGAAAAACGAGCAGTGCTTGTGCTGAGGCCTGGCAGAGCCAGGTAATGGAGTAAACAGGAGAGAATCCAGCACAGCCTTAAGCTTTTCTGTGAGCAACCCTTCCCAGTAGCACCTGGCACTTTGCTGCAGGATGGGGCAGAAATTTTGGTGCTGGAGCAGAGGTTTGGCTCTCGGAGATGGGGTAGAAAACCCAGTAAAATTGAGCGGATGTCCTGTGGGGAGAGGGTGAGAAGTCAATGAGGGCATCGGGGCTGTGGGAGGCAGGAGAGGGAAACGCATGCTGAGGGAAGCGGTGGGTCTGTTCACATGACACTGAGTGTTGCTCACGCAGACATACCTACTAGAGTAGTCACATTGGCTTTCTACCACTAGCCATGGGGCTGCACAAGCAGGTCGCAGAGCACAGGCTGGCCGCCCTCGCGTTTACTCACCTTCTCTGGCCGGTTTTGCCACACACGTGGGGTTTTTGTGCTGCCTCAGCTGCAGGCAGGGCCCAAGCGAGACGCCTTCTCACCGGCCGGGCCACGTCCCCTCAGCACCAGCGTGCGGGGCAGGAGAT
>NW_008628143.1:4697-9796 GCF_000691845.1 Merops nubicus | reverse complement strand
CCTGCTGGGTGCGCTGGCAGGAAGGGTGAAGGGGTGGGCATCCCCCACCCACCCCCGGGGCTGCATGGGGGAGCTGGGCAGTGACTCCTGCAGCCCAGGAGTGGGAAGCTCTGTTCTTTGATTTTATCTGCCCGTGGCAGCCCCCCAGTATGGTCCCAAGCTTTCCCTTTTCACCCCCCCCACCCTCCCCATGCTTCCACCTCCCACGGAGGGGGAGGACAGGCATCCTGGTGAGACTGGCCCTACCCTGGCCTTCTCCTGCTCCTCTGCTCTTCCTGAGCCTCCTTCAGCACCATCTCCAGCCCTCGAGCATCCTCCTTGCGAGCACCCAGCCAGCACAAGCCCTGGGCCGTGTTGGTGAGCATCTGCCTGGCCCCGAGCTCCAGGCTGGGCTGGCTCGTGGGGTATGCTCGTGGGGCTGCTCCGGCCCAGAGCTTGGCACCGGGTGAATGCCTGCCAAGAGGGTGCAGCCTGGAGGTTGGCACCGGGCAGATGCCCGCTGTGCTCGGGGCTGGACCAGCTCAGTGAGCATCCAGCCAGCTTGGCCAGCTCCAGCTGTGCTCACACTGGTTCCCAGCCCCTGTCGGCTGGTGCTGTCTCATTCTGGCTGTGGCAAGCTGCCTCCAGACACCGTGATTTTCTCCTGAATAGCACCAGCCTTTAAGGGCTTGATTATCCCCTAAACGGCATCATTATAACAGCAATTGGCTTAGGAAGCTGGGTTTTGTGAAAGCAGTGGGGCCCTCGGCTGTGAAAACCTTCTGGGGACGTCCTGGGTTTGGCCAAGTGGGGGTTGGCAAAGTATTCATTTAAGCTCATTTGCCACCATCTGCTCGAGCTCTGGAATGAGGTTCTCCTGGTGTGTTGGATGCCACTGTGCCACCTCAGGAGCACGACTAGGTACAGAGACAAGGTGTGAGCTGGAGTTTGGGACCTGGGTGAACGTGTCTCTGTGGTTCAGGAGTTTCTCAGTTGCTGTGCTGCCTGGGGATGGGAGGTTGGTGTTTTTGTAGCCCGGGAGGCTCGGGTGTCTGTGCTCTTGGGGACACCACAATGTGCTGCTCCCTGCATCTCAGGACAGTGCTGGTTGGGAAGCAGGACTGATCTCTGGGGACTTCCCTGGAGATTTGTCAGGAGGCCAGCAGCACAGGTCTGGTGCTGTCCCTCTGACACCTCTGGAGGTGCTCAGGTGCATGGATGGCTTCCTGACCTCAGTGCTTGCTCCTCCTGCATCTCCTTTTTAGGAGACAGACCAGAAGTTGTCCTGTGCAGGACAACCTGGTGTATCACCAGCTGGAGGGTAAGGGGGACCCCTAAACTGGCAAGTTCCTGAGACTCTTGTGGTGGGATTGATGGATGGATCTCGTGTTCCAGGGGGAGCAGCTCAGCTGTGGCTTGGCCAATGTGGGTTTCAACAACTCGTCCACCTCTGTGCAGCTTCCTGGCTCTGTGGTGAGGCTGAGTGGGTCTTGCTCTGCACTGGTGCCTCAGTCCAGCTGTGCCTCAGTCCAGCTGTGCCTCAGTCCAGCTGTACCTCAGTCCAGCTGTGCCTCAGTCCAGCTCACCCACAGTCGAGGTGCTGATGCTGGGGGACTCAACCTGCTGGAGATTTGGATCCCTGCCTATCTCAGTTGGGTGCGGCTGAGTGGGTCTTGCTCTGCACTGGTGCCTCAGTCCAGCTGTGCCTCAGTGCTCACCCACAGTTGAGGTGCTGATGCTGGGGGACTGAACCTTCTGGAGATTTGGATCTCTGCCTATCTCAGTTGGGTGGCAGAAGTAAAAACCACCCCAAAAAACTTTCTTACCTATATCTTTTGAGGGCCCTTTTTGCCCTTTCAGGCAGCTCCTGCTGGGGTGCAGAGGGACAGGGACAAGGCCAGTGGTGTGAGGATGAGTGGCTGAGTGAGCTGGGGGGTGATGGGGTCATGTTGTGCTGGGTGGGGAGACCATGGCTCTGAGTCAGGGCTGGGAAAGAGCCCCAGACTAGATGGTTCCCTAGACTAGATGGTTCCCTGGCAGGGGGGTTGGACTCGATGATCTCTGGAGGTCCCTTCCAACCCCTGACATCCTGTGATTCTGTGTTGGAGGTGAGAGTTCACACTGAAGCTGGGGAGGGCAGCCCTGGAGCCTAAACCCAAACTGAGACTCAGCTGGAAATGCTTCTGTAGGTCTCTGCTCTCTGGGGACATGGGTGTCTGCCTGGGCAGGTGCCATTTCAGGGTTTCCAGCAAAGCAGAGAGACACTGGATTCTTTAGCAAACCTTCAAACCTTATTCTACAATTAATGTCCTCCTAAAGAACGCTTTGGTGAGTCTGAGGTTTCCCAGGTGACTCTTGAAAGTGAGCTGGGAGGTCTCCAGGCCATTAACTGGGGAAGGATGTTGGCTCCATTGCCAGGCTTTTCCTCCCAGAGAGGTGTTAAACGCAGTAACAACCCCCTGCTTTACAGATGCTCTCTGTGAAATGCCAGGAGCCAGTGTTGGGGGTGCAGGTCCTGAGCGAGGGCTCTGGTGAGGGCTCTGCAGGTGGGGCCAAGCCCTGCCAGGCTCCTGAGGGATGTGGTTGGGAGTTTCCAGCACTTAAAGGGCTCCTCGGCGAGCAACCGATGCCCAAAGGCTCGGAGGTGGGTGCACGTGTGGGTGTACTCCCACGAGGTGGCATTTGGGAGGGAGGAAGGGAAAATATCACATGAAGCAACCGCAGCGTTGGGGGACAGGGCTTGTTTGGGCCCATCTGGAGCAGAAGTGGTGGAAAATGATTCAAGGCTCTTTGCTAAAAAAAGTCGCGCTGATATCATTGGATTTTACTCGTTTGTGCTGCCATCAAGCAAATTAAAATCCTGGGGGGGGCCACCCCAAGACTGGTCTCAGCCCCGGGTGCCAGATCTTCTCCAAAAGACAGGGCCAGGAGGGGGCTGACCCCGTGTCCTCCAAGCTGCTCTCCCTTTCCTGGATCTCCACCCTGGCGTTTTCAATCAGCTGCAGGGTCGCTGTCTCCAGCACTGTAATCCTGCAGGACTGACAGGGCTGGAATTTATCTGAAATGCAGATTTATTCTTTCTTTTTTTTTCTTTCCTCAGCTCCCAGTTTTCAGTTCCTGCCACGCTTCCCTTAGCAAGCGTGAGGAGGTGCCGGCTGGGTGGCTGCCTTTAATTGCATCCAAAAAAAAATAAGGCAGAAAACAAGTGGCAGATGAGAGCTGTTTTCCCCCATCCTCTTCCCTTTTGTGGCAGATTTCCAGGAGAGGGCTGTTCCCAGGGTTTTTTTTGTGGTTTGATGCCTCTCACCCCTGTGGCCTCTGGCAGGTCACGGATGCTCTTCCCACCTGGCTTCTGGAGGGGAGAGGATCCACTGGCAGGGCAGGAGAGCACAGCATGGGAAGGGGCCCCCTCCCCAAATTGCTGCCCATCCACCAGGAGTGCTGATTTGATGAGAGATCAACGCTCTCATTTCCACCCTTTCTTGGTAGAAATGTGTTTTCTCCATTACAGATGGGTTTTACCTCTCTGGCTAGCAATCTTGGCAGTGTGGCTAATGTGCTGCTGTGGGGCTGGTGGCTGTGAGGAGCCTGGAAGGGGTTGGTACCATGAGGCAGGAGTTGAGTTGTGTTGGCTGGAGCCTGGGGAGGGGGATGTTCAGCTGCTCCACCTCTCCAGGAGCCTCGCTGCTGCAGTGCATCCTCAGATGGATCCTCTCCTGCCCCAGCCTGGCCCTTCTGGCTTCCCAAATTGGTGACAGTGGATACAGCTTTGCTGTGGCATTAACACGGGTGTCATAAACCTGAGCTCGAGACCTTAATGATGAATTAAATAGGCTTGGTGGTGGTGTCTTCTGCTGGCCCCCACGCAGAAATTGGTGGTGCCAGGGGCTGCAGACAGTGAGGAGGAAGATGGGCTTGTGCAAAGTTCACAGCCTCAGTAATCCACTTAATCTGCCCTGTGATTCAGTGCCTGGCAGCAGTACTAACTGGATCTCAGCCTCTTTCTAGCATCTCCCCAAAAAACTGTTCTGCAGGAAGGAGTCAGAAAAGGTCCAGAGGTTATTTTTGGCAGTGGCTGGTTTCTTCACAGGCTGATCAGCCAGGAGGGGAAGTTATTCTGGTCCCAGACTGTCCCACATAATGTGCAAGTACCTTGTGGGGGTGTGAGATCTCCGGGCGAGGCTGCAGATGACGTTCTGGTTTGGGGGAGCAACCTCTCATGGAGCACCTCGAGGGCTCAGTGTCCTGCAGCCCTGCTCGGGGAGCTCAAACCAGCCAGAGCCAGGAGATCCAGGCTCTGCACCCTCCTGTCCGTGGGGCCAGCCCTGAGCCCTGTGTCCCTTGGGGGGAACACACTGTGCCTTGTAATTCCTGCTCCACCCGAGGGAGCTCCCGGATAGATTGTGGGTCTCCCTGGGTGCTGCTGGGTTTGAGGGGTGCAGGGCAGCTTTTCAAGGCTTGTTGAGGCTTGGAGGCTCAGGAGGGGCAGTGGTGTCTTGGCTGGTTTCTCTCAGGGAGCTGTGGTGCTCCTCAGTGTCTTCTCCCTGTATTTTCTGTCCCTGGCATGCTGCAAAGTCTTGGGAAGGGATGGTGGGAGTGAAGTGTGGGGGTAGCAACAACATCTCTCCAGTGTCTGCACAAGAAGTTGTTTCTGTGGGGCTTCCTGGTGTCACTGCAGCTGGTTTCTGCCCAGGGCTAGTGGGGTCAGCCAGGTGGGCATCCCTGGGATGTAGATGTGGCAGTGTCGGTGCCTTGGCAATCCCGTTGGGCCAGTGACATGTTTCCCACCACAGCTCTGCTCTGTGAGACCCCCCTGCAGTGCTGGGGCAGCTCTGGAGTCCCCAGCACAGCAGAGCCAGGGACCTGCTGGAGCGGGGCCAGAGGAGCCCCAGCAATGATTTGAGGGCTGGAACTCCTCAGTACTTAAAGGGGACCTGAAAAGAAGGGGACAGACTTTTGAGCAGGGCCTGTTGGGACAGATCAAGGGAGAATGGTTTGAAACTTAAAGAGGGAGATTTAGGCTGAAGAGAAGGAAGAAATTGTTGGTGCTGAGGGTGCTGAGCCCCTGGCCTGGGCTGCCCAGAGAGGTGGTCGCTGCCCCATCCCTGGAACCATCCCAG
>NW_008628143.1:0-4556 GCF_000691845.1 Merops nubicus | reverse complement strand
TGGACTGGATGAGCTTTAAATCTCACCCAAACCATTCTATGATTCTATGGTGTCCCTGTTGGCTGCATCCCCTTATAGAGGTGCCAGTTGCAGCAGAGATCCTGTCCCTGTGCCACCCTCATAGTTAGTGTGGGCATCAGCGATGGCAGTGCCCAACCATGGCTGCACTGGTGGCCTGGGCAAATGGGGACTGGATCTCCACATCTGCAGCGAGGGGCACGTGGGGCTGAGTCTGTGTGGCAAGAGCGAGCTGGGCTGGGGCAGGCTGGGGAGGATGGCAGGAGGCTTTGTGGGGGCAGCAGAGCTGCAAATACAAACCCCAGAGGACCAGTGGAAGTGTGGAGCAAACCAAATGCTGGCTGCTGCTTTGCTGTTTGGAAAACCTGGCTGTGATAGAGTGGATGAGTGAAAGTCCTGGAGATTCTCTGTGAGGAGGAAAGGCTGAGAGCCCTGGGACTGTTCAGCTGGAGAAGCCTCAGAGGGGATCTGAGCAGTGCTGAGCAAGAGCTAAAGGGCCCCGGGGGGCAAGAGGCTGGGGCCAGACTCTGGTCAGTGGTGCCCAGGGACAGGACAAGGGGCAACGGGCACCAACTGGAACCCAGGAGGTGCCACCGGAGCAGGAGGAGAAACTTCTTTGGGGTGAGGGTGCAGAGCCTGGAGCAGCTGCCCAGAGAGGCTGTGGAGTCTCCTGCTCTGGAGAGATCCCAAACCTGCCTGGCTGTGACCCTGGGTGACCTGCTGGGGGATTGGATGAGATGATCTCCAGAGGTCCCTTCCAGCCCCCACCATGCTGGGATTCTGGGATTCCCATCTGGCTGCTGAGAGTTTCTGTCCCTGCTCCCCACCAGCATCACAGCACCTGCCCATGAGCTTCATTGGGATACAGAGGATGGAGCAGGGTCTCTAAGATCACTACCAACACCCTTCAGAGAGACACCCCTGAACTTTCTTGGGGCTTGGACTCTCCAGTCACTGTGTGCAGAATAACATGGCTTATTTTAAGTGTTTAACTGGAGCCAGAAGTCTCATCCCTGCTCCGAGCCCAGATCAGAAGGGGTTTGCTCTGCTGCTGCCACCTGCCCAACATCCAGATGTGCCACCCAGAGAGCAGCTGGAGTTTGATGGAGAGGAGACTTCTCTGTCCTCCTCACCAGCATCAAAACCTGGACGATAATCCCTCAACTGCTGCCAAAACTTTGGGGCAGCCATATTAAAACAAGAGCATTTCCCTCCCCACCCCCATTTTGATCGTCTGCTTCTCATTGATGTAGTTCCAAGACTTCAGCAGTGGCCGTTTTTGGAGATGCCCATCCCAGCATCTTTGCTGGCAGAAATGGCTTTTGTTCTGCGTGGCTGTCGTGTTCAGAAGGGTGGAAGAAGTTTGGTCTCAGAATGAAGCTGGACTAAGCCCCAGCATTGCTGATCTCTCCACGAGCTGCTCTCTCTCTCCAGTTCCACATCGTTGATGCACCTCATCCGAGCTGCCCTGCAGCAAATGGCCTTGGCCTGGCCTGCACTTTGAGATCCTTCCTGCAGCCTAAAAATACCAGCAGTTCACTCTCAAACAGCTTGGCTGTTGGACAGCCCCTGGTTTGTATTGAAGTGTTGCTGCATGGCTCAGGGCAGGACATCTACTCTGCAAAGGGTGGAGTTCTGCTCCTTGATCTGGGCTTTGACTCGTGGGCTGTGTCACCAAGAGCATCACCAGCAGAGGTGAAGGGTCCTTATCCTGCTCTGCTCAGCACTGGTGAGGTCATAGCTGGAATAGTGTGCTCAGTTTTGGTTCCTGCTGTAAAAAAAAGGTGTGGATAGGTTGGAGAGGGTCCATAGAAGGGCCACCAAGATGATCCAAGGACTGGGAAGCTGCTGGATGAGGAAAGGCTGAGAGAACTGGCTTTGTTCTGCCTGGGGAAAAGAAGGCTGAGGGGAGACATTCTCACCATGTCCCAGGGTTTCAAGGGTGGCTACAAAGAAGCTGGAGACTCCCTTTTTACAAGGATTCACATGGGAAAGACAAAGAGTGATGGGTACATGTTACTCCTGGGGAGATGCTGATTGTACACAAGAGGAAAATTTTTCACAAGGACAATCAGCCTTTGGAGTGATGTCCCCAGGGAAGTGGTGGAGTCCCCAGCTTTGGACACGTTTAAGATGCAGCTGGACAGGATGCTGGGGCAGCTTCTCTAGACCATGTTTTTCCCAAGAAAGGTTGGACCAGATGATCCTTAAGGTCCCTTCCAACATGGGATTCTATGGTCCTGTGATCTCTGGGGTAAATGAACATTTATTACTTTTACCCTCTATGCTGTGAGGTGTGTTAATTTGGGGTGCAGCAACGTTCAGGGCAGCAGAGTCCAGCAGGGGAAACTCATCCCTGATACAGCATCAAGCAAGATACCCCCAGAACTCATCCTTTCACCAAAGAGATGGACCCTCAGGGGCCCACCAAAGCAAACGCCAGTGTTGCTGGTGACCTCAGCAGGGAAGGGCAGTGGCCAAGTGTTCTGGCAGTGGCCAGCGAGGGCTGTTCCCATCTCAGGGCAGGGCATGGGGAAAGCACTTCCAAATTCCTTTCCAAATTCCCTTGCAGCCCCTCACAGGAGCCCCCCAGGTTCTGTGGTGGGGAGATCAGAGGTGAACAGACCATCCAGTCAGAGTTACACCTGAGGATGCTCTTGTCTCCAAAGAGCTGCATGCTGTAGGAGCTGTCAAAAATGCAGCGTGCTGCACTTCATCCCTGTTAACCCTCTGGGTGTGTCCCAGGTGCCTCTTCATCCTCTTTGCAGCACAGACATGGTTTACATCCCCATGTCTCACTTTGAGCTGTGGAATCCAGGGATGGGGACTGCTGCCCTGGTTTGAGCTGCTGGGTGTCTCTGACGGGGAATGCAGAGGCTGTGCTGGTGTTTTCAGTTCAGACAGGGCACTGGGCACACCAGCCTGTCTCTCAGAAGCCAGAAGGCTTTTTTCTCTAGGAGATTTCAGCCTCTTGACCTTCCTGGCTTGCTGGCAGAGCAGGGAGAGCTCATCAGTTGGTCTATGAATGAAGCCAAGGGCTCATGTCACGTGCTGTGACCTTGGGGTGAAGTGGCAAGTTGGCTCACTGACCTCATGGCACTGCCTGGAGGATTTTGGAGCAGTGCTGGACACAATGGATGTGAAGAGTGAAGCTCAGCATGGCTGGGAGGTGCTGAGGCTGTAAAACATGAGTGATGCTCTAAATGGGATGTGTTTCTTTAGGAGACTTTGGATTGATGGTCTTTGGATTCTGCTCTCTTGGTGTCCATGCAATAAACACTTTGGGTGCTGGGGAGCTCCTTTCTGAGCTGTAAGTGCCTCCTGGAGCAGGGGGTGAGCCCAGGCTCCAGGCACACACAGCTGACAGGGTTGGCTGGTAGCTGGGAGTCCTACACCCTGCTCCAGTGTGGTCAAACCATGGCCACAAACACTGATAACTCCTCCAGTCCTCTAACACAAATCATGTATGTTTTGGAGGTGGAGAAGGTGAGAAACCAGCCACCAACCCCGTGCTGCTGGCAGATGTTGCTCACTGGGTTCCCTCCTCTCCACTGCAAGCAGGAGGAAATCCAACCACTGGATGCCAGGGAGGTGCTGCTGCTGTCCTGGGCTGGAGGCAGGTGTAGTGACCCATCAGAAAGAGCCACTCTGCTCTGCCAGACCAAGATGTGGCAGGTCTGTCACTCAGTGCCTGGACTTTCTCCTTCCAAGAACCCATGGCTCCACACAGGCTGACCTGGTATGCCTTGAAATGCAAAAGAAGACAGAAGCAGAAGGATCTTCCAGTGCTGCTGCCTTCCCCCTGAGCTTTTGTCCTCCTCTTTCCTTCAGTGTGGGTGTGCATCCAAAGAGAGCAACCGTGGGTCAGCTCCCGTGCAGTCACTGGTGAGCTGGAGGTTTGCCCCAGCCTGTTCTCCAAAAAGTGTGAGATTTTGCAAGACTTACCCCAAAATGATCAGAAGCTGGTTGTGAGCACCCTGGTTAACCAGTCTGTGGGGCAGCTGGGACCTCCATGGTCTCCTTTTGCCCCTCTCCATCCCTATTGGCTTGGACTGAGGACAATCTGCTCTGAGGCAGCTGCCAAGTGCACTTGGTGGTACCCAACCCTTGTGTAAACCTGTGAGGATCTGCCAGGAGCTGGCTGGGGAGAGCTGGTCTGGACTGGTGGGGACAGGAGGATGCTGCCAAGGAGAAGGCGATGGTGGCTGCTCTATTGCCTCCACATCTTCATCTGAAGGTGATAATCTGGGTTCAAAAGAGTCCAACCTCTGCACAGCAGCAGCTCCCAGCTCCCTGCCAGCCTCCACCTGGCTCTGGCAGGGAGACCAGGGTGGGTTTCCCTCTTCTTGGTGTTTTCCAGGAAGGGAATAGTGTCTGGTTTGGAATGTGGAGCCAAGGCAGGGCTGGGCACGGGGCTGCCTCCCCGGGCAGCTGGGGTGGGAGCTGGGGACTGCCAGGGGGGTGCCAAGGGATCTTATCTGCAGAGGCAGCTCGTGGAGGGCTGGGGAGGCGGTGGAGAGGTGCCAGGAGGAGAGGCT
>NW_008628142.1:0-6767 GCF_000691845.1 Merops nubicus | reverse complement strand
GGCCGCCGCCCTCACCCCGCACAACGCGCTGTGGGGAAGAGCAGGTTCTCCTTCCTATCGCTGCTTTTGGGGGTCTGCTGTTCTTCTTTTCACAGTAAAGCAGCCCCGCAGGGAGGTGGTTTTCCCGCCTCTGCCTGAAAACGGGGAAAATCCCCAACCCGTGGCTGAGGGGGGGTGATTTGAGTAAGGAGGTGCTGCATGGAAGGACCCTCGCTGGGCGGGCTCTCTGCGCTCACCCTGGCGGGCTGAGACCCTTTTTTGGTGCCCATACATTGTGCTGGCCCCGGTAAATCAGATTCTTCCAACCCCAATTTCTGAGCAAGTACCTGAGAGGAAAAATAAACCAACCACGGTTGCCTCCTGGGAGTTGTTCATATTTGTATTGCGGGGTGTAACAGTGTGTCCTTGTTTTTAATTTGAAGAGCAAAACAATTTTTATCCCTCACTTGAATTTCGTATTCATAATACTGACAAAGACATGTAATCCTCCTGGGATAGGACTAATTTTTGTATGGAAATGTTGAGAATTTGCCATTTTTCAAAAAGAAATCCACTTGACTTAAACCTGTAGGAGATGGGAGGCATTAATACAGTTCTAGATTAGAGATGTGGAGTTCAGAAAGTGTTTTACATTTATTTGATTATTTTGTTTTCACATACATCAGAGAGTAACATTCAAACTGTCAATAAGCCTGGGCACACCTAAGTATCCCCATAGCACATACGGATAGAGGAGTCCCATTCCATGAAGCTGGAAGGTTTCCTGACCAAGTAGCCAAGCAAATCACCTGGCTACCCACTCTTGTCAAGCTGAAGCCTTTTAAAACAATCCACCGTAGTTCCAACAAACATAATTACAAAGATAAGCTTTCAAACGTATGGTCAATGCATATTCTGAAGCTAGAGAATTTGAATGCCTCTGTAGTAATGCATAACTTGGCCAAGCAACAGCAGACTGAAAAAGAACAGGGCACTCTGATCTTCCCACTTGGAATATTTGGGATGTGTTTATATGTTAAAATATTGCTTAGTTATACCAAAATCAGCTTTGAAACCTTTAACTTTAGTAATAACAAATCCTCAAGAGATATATTTAAACTGCTGTAACTTATTAGGCTAAATAGTTAATTTCTAATTTAGCTGTATTATTGTTAAATTTTATGAGTAAGCTAGACTAATTACACCTGTCTAAGCTTTGGGGTTCTTTTAAGAAAAAACAAGACTCCTACCTGATATGTTAAAGCCTTGTACTTAGAGAAAATTAGAACAAAATACTGTATCAGATAGAGCACAAGCCTTCTGCCTTCAAGATTAAGTACAAGGTTTCCCACAGGTACCATAAGTAATAAAAATTATAGCTTTCCTCTACTTAACATATTTATAGCTCTAGAAAAAATTTCCAGAACTCAAAGCACATCCCTTTTAAGAAATAACTTTGCCTATTTTCCTCTTAGCTTTTCCTGTATTCTGTAGGCATTGTTACTGAGATTGTAAATGAGGCAGCAGAGGTATCAACAAGCTAACACACAAACTTACAGTGTTAAATAAAAAACACTGGTATTTTTAATACTTCCTTTGAGCTTAATTTTATTTTGGTTTTACAGCTTAATGACTATAGTATTAATGTTTACTTAACCCATTTAAGAGTGAAAGGAGTTAAGGCTTTTGATTAAGTACTGATACTAATTCTCTATTCATTCCTGGCCAAGTCTCTTCAGAGGCTCAATCTGAAGACTCACCCTGCTACTGATTGAAGGGTCTCCCCTTGTATTTCATGATGGAAGGGCACAGGAATTTTAGGCTGAGGCCAAGAGTGTGACAATGAGTTTATTTTCAGTGAGGCTGGTTGTATTTCTTTTGCTGTATTTTCTTTTAGATTTTATTTGGGTTTTTTGTTGTGATAAAGTAGGAATGTTGTATAGTTGAGATTATTTATTTGGCATTTACTTGGCTGAATTGATTTTTATATATTAGTACCAAATGCTTATTCTTAAATAGCTTTTTCTGGGATAGGTTTTAAACCTTACACTATTTCTACTTGCTCAAAACCATCATTTATTTCTTATTATGTAGAAATATAATGCTAACCCACTATGAAGTCATCATAGCTGTATAATCACTTATGAAGACCACCTAACTCTCTGTTAATTCCAACACTTACTACTTTATTCTGGTAACTATTTTCTGTTGTAATCTATTATGCTGTAGGTTAAGAAAAGACTCTTGAAAAGCCAGTGCTCTGAACAAAGTAGAAATTGTCTTGTTTGCTTTTGTATATGTGGTTGTTACTAATACAAACTTACAGTTTTGTGCTAAGAAAAGGTAATACTTTCAAAACAAGTTCTTGTTAAAGTTTGTAGCTTCTTGAAAGGTGTATGTTATAAATGTTAGAAGGATTTTGAGTGCTAAGACAAACTATATTGCTCAAGCTTTTATTTCATTAGTCTGTTAATAAAACCTTACCTATGAAATTAAGTAAAAAGAGATAATCTAAACATTGAAGAGTTTGCCAGTTGCTCCCTAAGACAAAATAGGTTTTCTAATTAGAAAAAATAATTTTTTAAGTGGTTAAAGAAATCACTTCTGGCCAAAACCCTTCCTTTTAAATTTGAAGCATCACAACTATGTAGTGAAAGCTTCTCATTTAGTACTGCATAGCCCAGTGTTTCTGTACTAAAGTAGTATAATAAAGACACATACAAAAAATATGAATGACAACAGGCCAATTCTTGATGCTTTAGATCTCTTTAGGCTAGAGATGAGAATGCCAGTGATGAATACCAGCCTTTCTACTAGGTCTAAGTACTAACCTGAGAAAGCTACTCCAGGAACTTCCACTGTACAGAACAGGATAAATGAACATAAGAGGGATGCAAATAAGTCACACTGCAAATATAACAACAAATATCTGTGCCAAATGCTTGGTGAAGCTGTTATAAGAGTATCCATGAATAATAATACACTGTGTGTGCTAATAAATCACTTGGAGAATACACACTTTGCTTTTGGAATTGCTTAAAATAGCTTGAGTGTTGTAGTTATGCTGTTTAATAGTAATAGTGATCTCTTTAGCTGTGACTGGGACTCATTAAACCAGAAGAGGGTAGACAAGAGGCAATAAAATTGCTTTGTAGAATCCTTGTATTGTTCATGCAGTGACTTGTGATGGATCAAATTCTGTGATCATCTTCACAAATTTCTGCTGTCTTTTGAGCCTTGATCGGGGAGTGGTGTGGTATCTACAAGCACAAACTTTACCTGTGAAAGCAGGCTTCAAGATTTGGAGAACTTTGAGGCATGAAGTGTGATCTGTCAGCTCAGTATGACATCTATAGAACTACAGGGGTTCTAGGGGCCTCACTAGTAGTTTCCTTGCCTGTGTATTCCTGGTTTATCCCATCACTCTGACTCAAAGCAGCCGAGCTCTGCCCAAGTGGGAACAGACACTCTTGTTTTCCAGCCAGCTGTCACTTCACCAGGCTCTGTGTGTTTGGTCCATATGCTTTGAGTGTGAGTAAAATACCTGCACAATAAAAATACAGCTTCCAGTATCAACCTTGTCTCAAACACCCTTGTTCTGTAACTCAGTCATTCCCCTGCAGTATTCTTCACTTGTATCAGGGCACATCTGTGACTGTGAACACTGTTCTTCCAGAACCCATCATTCTATCACACCAAACAGGAACAACCCATCTATTTTTTGGGTAGTCTTTGCTGGTCTTTGTTCCTTTCTTGACCCTGTTTATTGCCAGATAGATTTCTCAATTTTCTTTGCCTGGAAGATTTTGATTTTGTTGAGTCTGTTGTGTAGTCACTTACTTGTGCTTGAAATTTAGGTAGATTTGTCTATGCGTGTGTAAGTCACTTTTAGTTTTCCCTGCATTTGAGACTATATTCCACCTGCTGGAGTTCCAGTGGACGTGCACTTCAGTTTACACTATTTCTGGTGGTCAGAGAAACCTACAAATGTTTCATTGATTAAAGTTGTGAATACTTAGATTTATTTTTGTATTCTGAGACTATCTGCTGTTGTGCTTTCTGAAATTATGAATTAGCCTCCCAGGTCACTGTGGGGGGTGTAAGCTCACAGGCACATACCAGCACACAGCAGAGACAAATACCAGCAAAAACTTCAGAAATCTGGATGTCTGCTGATATATAGTCAGGGGGAATGAAAAGGTGACTCTGAGGTGGTTAGAGACAGGGAACTTCGTGTGTGTAAAAGTCTTAGTGACCCATGGCAGAAGAATATTTCTAGAAAAGGTTTTTCTCATCAGAGGGTCTAAAGCAGCTTGAAACTAGCCACACCCAAGTGGTACCAACATGGGCAGTTCTTCTCCTTAACTGGAACAAGGTCTTTGTTGTCAAAACTTTCTGCACTGTTCTAGTTTGTCCTTATAAACATGGGAGACAAGGTGCTGCATCTTATGGCCTGAGCTAATAATTTCTCAGGGAAAGACTGATACAGTTGAACTGTTAGGGTTACTGGTTACTTACTAGCTCTGAAAAGGTAATACCAACTTTTTTTTCTAGAAGAGTATTTTTGACAGATAAAACAAAGAATTGGCTGAACTAAGATATTTAGGCAACCTGTGCTTGGAGTGTCCTGGAGAATGAGACTCTTAAGACTCAAGCACTTAAGTATTCCTGCTTCTGTCACTTCCTTCTGGTTTAGGTGACCCTTTCATGCTTAGCCTTGAGGTCCTTCACTGTCCTTATTTCTGCTTTCTACAGTCTGAGTTGTCTTGGCACCAGTAGCAGGTTTTGTTAGAAAAATCTAATTTTTCCCAGCTTAAAGCAGTATCCAAGCTTATCACTGGAGTTTGGCACTACTCACGTCTCACAGTTTGCTTGTCATTCTTGTCTGAGTTTGTTGCATGTCTGTTACACTGTACAGAATTCCTCATCAGCTGCCCAACAAGTGCTTCTTTTCTTACAACTGTGGAGAGTTTCCTTTTCAGGACCACTTTATGGAATTGTTGATATGGTCATGCCTAGTTAGTCTGGGATATTTGGCTTCTGTATGCATGCTCCAAGTGGCCTTCCCACAATTCCCATGTGACTGACTTTAGCAAGAGGTAGCCAGGATATCTGATGGGGCAGGGTAATGGTGTCAAACCACTGAAGTCAGTTCACTGCCTCTCATTCACAGGCTGTGGAACCTAGGACTTTATTGTCTCCATCTGACAGAAGAGATGACTTCCATCCCAGACTGAACAGACATCTTCACTCAAAGATTGAAGTTCTCTCTCCAGAACTTGACAGCTGCTGAGGTCTTTGGTCAATAGGATAAATTACCTAGGACTTACTATAACCATTACCTGAATAATACTCCTACTAACTGTCTAAAACTCATAGAATCATAGAATGTATTGGGTTGGAAGGGCCCTCCAATGGTCATCCAGTCCAACCCCCCTGCCATAAGCAGGGACATCTCCAACTAGGTCAAGCTGCTCAGAGCCTCATCCAGCCTGATCTTGAATGTCCCCAGGGATGAGGCCTCCACCACCTCTCTGGGCAACCTATTCCAGTGGTCTATCACCCTCCTCTTGAGACCCTCATCTGTCTCAGTTACACCAACACACAGGCATGAAGATAAGGGCCATTTAAATTCAGATAAGTTTAAATTTATCAACTGAGGTTGGAAGGTATCCACTGCAAACTAGAGCAGATATTTTAGATCTCCCTCTGTAAACTGTTTCAAACACTACAGAATTGAGTCCAGAAAAAGGTTGACTGTGAGTTTCTTAGCTGAATTCATCAGTTAAACTAACTTAAACACAAGAAGTAGTTGTTAAGAGAGGTGTTGGCAATACTCTGTGGAAGGGAAAGCATAGTAAGAATTTTAACTCTTGTTTTGGCTACCTACTACTTGTGTAGTGACAAGCTGGCTCGGAGGATGAAACAGCACTGAGTATGGAGAAGGCATCTGGTGGTTGTGTTTACTGCTCCTTCTCCCAGCCTCAAGCAACTGAATCAATCAAAACCACTTGAGGAGCTGTGTAGATGGTGTTGCCATACCCTGTGGAACCAACCTGTCACCTTGGTTTAGTTGGAAGCATTTTACAAATAAAATCTAGGAGGCAATATATAATAACCTGAAGCTTTTCTATTATGAACATGCCCATTTTTCTTGTACGAATGCCTTCAGTAACTCTTACCACTAGCTGGTGCTAGGATACAGTTTACTGCCTGTGCAGCCGTGGTGGATCTGTGTTATGAGCCTGCACTGAGGAGTCTTTCTGTTGGTACTCTGCTTGTGGATTCATTTCTACACTGCTTCCTGTCAGCTGTATTGAATCTTAGGTCATTCTTGTGGATCTTGCTTGGTTTTCTGCATGAGATGCCAGCGTGCTTCACCTTCTCAGATACTTCCATTACTTCCCACTCAATCAATCAAGCGTGCTTATTGTGGAAGCGAGCTAATTATTAAACATCACAAAATGAGAAGAATCCCTCAGGAAAACTGTTTTCAAGGAGTAACTTCATAATTACGAGTTAAACATTTCTTAAGTACAGCACTTCCAGGTTTAAATGAACAGATGGCAGGGTTTGCCCCCCTGTGTGTTGTGGTTAACAGCAATGTATCTTTCATTCATCATCTCATTAATATTTTGTCTTTGTAAAAGAGACAGATCTTAGTGCCAGCAGTGGTGCAGCTCTGGATCACCGTGGTAAATTTGTGCAGCAACTTATCCTATGTAAATTCTTTCACATCTTTACCAATAAAGCAAAGGCTGCCTGTTGAAACCACAAACTGTGTTTTA
>NW_008628141.1:530-834 GCF_000691845.1 Merops nubicus | reverse complement strand
GCTTTTTTTTTTTCCCCTTTTTTTTTTACCCCCCCTCTAGCATTCCCCTCTGACCGCTGCCGCCTTTAATTATGGGAGCTATGTTTCTTCCCTGGGAGTCATTCACGGGGATTTTTTAGGTGGAAAGGCGTTTCAGCGGAGTTATTTTTGAGCAGGGACCAGTGCCCTATATCTAAAAGGATCATTTCTTGTGGGAGGTTGGACACGAAGTTTGGACTCGTGACTTGCATTCCTGAGAGACATGCATATTTTAAAACAACAAAGCAAGCTCGGAAGAAGGCTTAGAGGAGGGGAGAGGGAGGGG
>NW_008628141.1:0-249 GCF_000691845.1 Merops nubicus | reverse complement strand
GTTTTGGCTAAAAACTAAGGAGTTTAAAGCGCTTTTCTGGCCTGTGGGTTTAGATCCCCGTTCCTTCTTTACCGGCTCTTTGCACCAAGCAGGTTCAGCGCTTCCAAGGATATCCCCCCTCAAATAACCCCGTGTTGGGGAAAAGACAAAAAAAACCCGAAAAAGATCAAAGAGGGGGGACTCGTGTGCCTGTGGGACGGACCCACCCGACCCCGCAGCGCAGAGAGGGAACCCCAAAAAGTGCAGAAA
>NW_008628140.1:23336-33907 GCF_000691845.1 Merops nubicus | reverse complement strand
CTCTGAAGCTCCCACTCACAGAGCTCATCCCACACCAGCCAGGGCCAGAAATACTCTTCCTAGCTCTTTGTAAATATACCTGCAATGTGATTACAGCAGGACAAGGGAGTTTGGTGAACTCACTGAAAAAGTTGATGCTATTCACAGGTGCAGGCCACTGAGTCTGGCCCAGTAAAGCAAGCTCAGATCAGGTCAAACTATTCACCTCAATCCATTCCTGAGGGTGTTCCAGCAATGCTGTGTTTGGAACCACTTGGAGAAATGAAGCAATTCATTTCTTCAATTTTCTTGGAGAAATAGTGCATTTCTGAGAGCTACAAGAAGCTGATGTTTCCTTTCCTGCTCATAGTCCAGAATGCTTTAGGATTTTCCCAGTTTACTGCCTCTCTGCCTGGAAGAGTTTGAACCCTCCTGAGCTGTGTCCTTGAGCAGTGTGCCAACCCCCCAGCTGGGCTCTGCTTTCTGTGGCTGATCCTACTGTCTGTTCCTGGAGTAGTTTATTCCAGATATAATATTTCAGTAATCACTGGAGCAGAGCCTGGTCCCCAGCTGCCACTTTACTCTTCCTATGGCTTTTCTGTCCTTGTCTGTCAGTTAATGTTTAAATGTGGAATAATTATTCTTTACTGAGAAATGTTTAAGCAGGAGAGGTGCACTTCTGAGGGTTCTTGCCAGAGAGATGGCTGAGATGAATTTAAAAGAGAGGGGATTTGATTTGAATCCAAATCAGAGTGAGGACTTGACCTGTGTCACTCATCCCTCAGATGAACAGCCCAGCCACAGGCCTACAGAACTGAAGAACAACACTATTGCACTATAGACAGCCAAGCCTTGGAGGGGATTTGTTTGTTCATTCCTCAGGTTCCATCTCTGGGATCCCCCAAAGGCAGTATTAGGGCTACTCTCAGTCAAACCCAAACCCCTGGAAGCACAGAAACTCCTTCTGCAAACGAGAGCATCCTGATATGCTTTTCTGTGCCTGCCATGGATGTCAGGTACCTAAAGATATTCTTTGACTTCTGGCTTTTCTGTACTCTTCCTAGGCAAAAAAAATTAAGAGGAGCTCCTTCTCCTCTTTCCTCCAGCTGATTGTGGAGCTTTCTGGTTGTCTCCATGCCACTGTACACCTCACATTATCTTCTCCACCATGCTAGGATTGTTCTGTACTTGGGTCTCTCATTCAAGACACAGTAGTCCTGGCTTATAAGCATCTTACTGCATCTTTGTTTGTAATCATGATGAAAGGTGCACAAGATCACAGCTCTGGAGCCAGCTGATGGTAGTAAATGAGAAAATGAGGTGGGGGGAGAGATAAGAAAGTTTCCCTGAGGGTCATTCTATGTAGTACTTGAGTAGTCACTGAGCTGAAGTCTGAAATCCAGGTGTACCCTTTCCTTGAGGTTTGCCTAAGCCATGTGCTTGGAGCTTCCCTCACCTGTCCTCTGACCCCCTGCATGTCTGGGAAGTGGGACAGGATCAGCTGAGAAGAACCCAACACTACCCAAAAGGTAGTCTAGATGGTTGGAGCACTGCAGGAGGAGATATTCTTTCACCTCACATCAGGCAAGGAATAGAATAAGTCTGATCATTCTTTGGTCTGTGAGAAGATCAGTCAGAGGTCACTTCCAGCTTCTCACCACCAGAATGGGGGAGGAGAGGAGCTTGTAGATCCCAGCTTGGTTTTGTCTGACTTGTTGCTCAACTCTATCAAAATGTGGCCAGCTCCAGAGCTACCCTGATCCAGAGAGCAGGCTGCTAAGTGGGTTTCTCTATCTTTGTTCCTGGCAGCAAATTAGAAGGTTGTATTTTTTTTAAGTGCTGGTCCATAGTATCTCTGTGTCCCAGCTGTAAAAAACAGGATGGTTCCCAGCTCCAAGCTTGGAGGAGAGTGTTTCTTGTGAGGAACTTGGAGTCAGCACTGCAAAGCTTGCACTGGTGGACATGGCGTGTCTCAGTGCAGCTGTGAATAGGTGCCAGGGATATGATAAAGCAGGAGGCTTGTTCCCTGCTGCAGTGATATTTCTTTCTGTTTATTCATATTACACTTATTATGACACTCTCAGTAGGAAGGGGGTTATAATAACAAGGGCAGCAGAGATGAGATCATGTGCCTGCACAGGCTGTTGGTACCTTGCACACAGCTTGATCCTATTCAAAGGCTTAGATGTACTTAAACCCTATCCTAATACTTTATCACTTTAAGCCTCTTATGGCTTTAATGCTTCAAAAATACACCCTGGACCAATCAGCCTGGCAAACTGGAAAGAGGAACAACTTAGACCTTTAATGGTACTTGGGGCTTGTGGCAAAACACAGCCAAGGGGAGACAGGGTCCTCAGAAAAGCCCTGGCAGCCAGGCAGGGTCCTGGGGAGCAGGAGGGGCTCCCTGACCTGTGTTTCTGGGGACCTGGATGGTGCTGGGGGAGCACGAGCATGGGAGAGATGGGATGGAGTGGGTTCATGGTGCCATAAACAAAAGGTCTCTACTTGGCAGCGGGCTGTTTGAAAGGGTGAGTTCCCCTCTAGTCCTGGCACCCTTTGCATTGAAACAGGTACAGTGCCAAAGATCCACATCACTGGCGCTTCAGGGTAAAAATTTGGGAGTAGGGATAATGTTGTAATCTGTGTGCTCACACTGCTGGGCATGGTGGAGACCTCACTGTGGCTGGAGCCTGTAGTGTTGACTGGAATGAGAAGAAATTAAAAGGACAGAAAAAAAAAAGCCATGCTTTGGGAATGGGGTTTGCTCTTTTTTGCCTCTAAAGTCTGAGCATTGTGGGCTGAGGGAAAGGCATTATTATCTACCATAGTTCCTTTTGCTGAGACAAAATAAGACCTCAGTACACTTGGCATTAAAGGATGCTTTTAAAGGGCTCTTTTGCAGTATATTTTGTTGCCTATATCCAACAAGTGTGGGAATGAAATGTCATACTTGTGGGTTTACTCATCATGCAGCTTCTCTTGTTTCAATGAAGATAATTGATCCCAGGCACGTACAGGCAACAGTGCTTTGCAAGGAGCCACACACTGTACCAAATGCTGCAGACTGTACTTACAGGCTAGGACTTTGTGTCAACCCCTGTGAATTATTTGCAAGGCAAAATACAGAGGAATTCTCTCCAGGGTAACGCTGAGGTTACAGCAGTTCACTCAGCAAAGGGGAATCAGCTTCTAGGCTGGAAAAAAGTGTTATATGATCTGCCTGTGGGGTGGTTCTGGTTCAAAGAAGAGTGTGCCAGGAGCAACTACTGAAAGAAAGAGTCAAGCACACTCCAGAAGCCCAGCAGCAATGATCACACTGCAGAGCACACTGCAGACAGCCTGCTGGGGACAAGCTCCTGCCAGGGCTGTGTGGGGATGCAGCCAATGGTAATGCTGGGCTCAACCCCACCACGGTGCTGGGGGAGCAGGCTGGGCACCCTCCCTTCTCTCCCCTTGCCTCCCCATCCCAGCCTTGCTTCCAAACTGGTAGCAGAACTGCTGGGATGACAGGGCAGGGGCACCCACCCACCCTCCCTACAGGTGCACAAGGAGGGAGTGTGGTTTTGGGTCTGATGCTGCATGCCCTCCCCTGCCCACTCTCACAACAGCACAGCCTCTTCAACCTTTAAGTTCAGCTCCCTGATTCACCACTAAATTTGTATCATCCTGCAAAACCCTCTTATGTTATTGAGTCAGATCTCACTGAAATTGCTCTCTGGGGGCTAATACTCAGAGCTGCCATACACATCAGTGAGAGTACTCATGGCAACCCAAACTGTGATGCGTGGGGACCCCACCTGATAGCAGCTAATTTGATTTTTTCCACACTGTGACCCACTTGGCCACGTGTTGACTCATGTTGTGCAGCAGAGCCTGGCCTGGGCAACCTCTCTAGTGTGCTGAAATGCTGATGATACAGCTCAGATCCTAAAAGCTGTGTGGGGAGTACATGCAGAAGCTTGCAGCCCTGACCCTTAGCCTTGGACCACACTCCTCCTCATGGTAAAGGTGTAGTACTGTCAGTGTTAAGTCTTACTACCACTCTGCCCTCCATCCTGTTGGGAATTTCTTTTTTTTCCCTCAGGGAAGCCCGTGGGCTTGTTCAAATTTGTGACTCCTCATGCCTGATGGTAGAGCAGAAAACACAAGAGGAGCTGCAGAGCCACCCAGGGCCAGAGTGTTTCTCTGTACCTGTCAAGGGTTGGAATTATCAAGGATCCAACAGCAAGCAACCATGGGAGCCAAAGGCTGCTCAGCACTGTGCAGCAGGCAGGCTCAGAGTGCTTCAGCAACGGCCAAAATGAATACACACAATAAGAGGTAGCAAATTTGGGGGAAATCCAGATTTTCCTGTGTTAATACTTACATATTCCTTCTGATGTCAACCCCAAATTTACATTAAGTCTAAAAGATTTTTGTCTGTTTAAGCTTTAAAATTATTATTATTATTTTAAATTGGTTACCTTCCTGTCCTTGTTTTGTCTTTGTTTACATCCCTGCTTTCTCAGCCACTATTCCAGCACCAGAACAGTCTGCCACAGTCTACTTTTGCAATATTTCTGAAGCCAGAAGGAGCTGGCTTTACATGACAGAGGTTGCCAGCCTTCAGAGGTGCTTCAGAACAGGAACCACAGTTGAGGAGATCAGCACTGCAGAGCCAGAGAAGGACCTGTCATTCCAGCTGATCACCCCAAGTAGAGCTGTATGCATTTGCTACCCTGTGTAGAGCTATTTTTGTCCCCCTCTTTCTTTTTTTAATGAATGTAAGGATGCCTCCCTTCAAAATAGCTCCATCCAGTGCATGTGGGGGTGTCTCTTATTAGATGCTTAGAGTCCTACTGAGTTAGGAAAAATGATGACCTACAGAGAACTGGCATGATCATCTATCTCCTGCATCAAATGTGTTGACACTTAATAATATGATCCTTTGGTACTCTGTTCAGGGAATCTGCCTGTGTCCATCTTTTGAGGTCAGGTGTGGATTCCAGCTCTCTCTGCATGTATCTCTGCCAGACTTTAAAACTGGTGCTTATTTTGCCTGGGTGTGTGTATGTGTGCCCTTTGTTTTTTCTTTTCTTCTTGTTGATCTTACATATGAAATCCTGCAGTCACAGGAAATGGAGAGAAAATTGTTGCATCAGGTATAGAGGTGAAAATCACTTTCATAGATGTTATTCTTTCAAACAAACAAAGAAGCAAAATGATGGCATCTTGTGAAAAACCAGAGGTTACCTTCTGAGCCAAGTGCTGAGGGTCTGGATGGGTTTGCAATGCCCCATCTCTGGCCTAAACCTGTGCTGTGAAGTGGGGAAGGGAAAAGCATCCAGTTGTTTTATTATGTTTAGGTTTCCTCTGTCTTTCTCAGGCTGGCTAAAGCATCTGCACAGCAAAGCCATCACTGCTTGAGCAATCTGGGGCTGGGACAGCCCCGGGGGTGCCTGTGCCCTCTGTGTGTGCCAGGGCTGTGTGATGGGGGTTTGCCCAGCCTGGGCCAGACAGTTTCCCCTGGTGCAGGGCTGGGTGAGGCAGTTGTGATGGATGGCACTGAGCTGAAAGCAAGAGAGAGCCTCATTTCCTATCCCCTGTGGCTCCTGGACACAACCCAATTCCCAGCTGGCACTGTGGCTTCTCTCATACCAGGGTTCACCCCTAAAGAATTGCTACACCAAACCAGGGCTGCAATGGGATGAGCATGGCAACACCAGAGCCACTCAGCCTCCCCTGAAGCCCCTTCTCACCCTCTTCCTTTGCCCAGCAAGTGCCTGGCTGGGTTTTACAAATGCCCATTTTCTAGAAATGACTTGACCATTCATTGGTTCCATTTCTGGACCACACTGAGAAATGGAGGGCTCTGAGGGAAGCTGTAGCCACTTGGTGCAGCTGCCAGCTGCTGTGGTAACCCACTTGGACCTGAAGCAAGCACAAGGACATCTGCTCCAGTCTCCTCATACCAGAAGCCAGGGAAGTCCCTGCAAGATGCTAAAACAAGCTTGAAGACCTCAGTAACAAATACTCAGATGCTCAGAGACTTCCCTTGTACCACAGCCAGAAAGCAGGAGGGGTTATCTACAGCTTAGGCCCTCACAGTGCACATAGATCACAGCAAAGCTGCTGAGAAACAAATACAATTCTTTCCATGCTCCAACAGCCAAAGGCAATGTGATGGCAGGAGAAATGTCTCCCAAAGGTTTGGAAACAAGGACTTTCTTCTAGATTGTACTGGCAATTTTCCCACAAGAAGTAAACTTGACTTGTCTATTAGATTGGCAGATGTCCCTTAGAGAGCTTCCCTCATGTCTTGGTTTCCAGCAGCTACCCAGCACACTTCCAGGCCTTGGTAGAAAGGTGTATTTTGAAGTGGGATGGAGAAAGGCAAGACATCTGAGGTCAAGAAGATTAGCAGTGTAATTTTGTTCAGCTAGACAGATCATTAACTCCACTGTACTGCCAGGTTTCCAGTTTAGCTGGCCTGGCCCAGCTGTTAAGGTAACAGGGCAGTTTTACACCTTTCAACAATCCCTTGGGTTTATTTCCCAGCAGAAATACTTGAACTCTGTCCAAGTGAGTGATTGAATACTGCCTTTTGCTTTCCCCCTCAGCACGGGAGGACAAGCAAGGCTGCTTGGAAGAGAGCTTGCATTTCTTTCTGCCTTGCTCTCTGCAGGCATGTCAGCTCAGTTGCCTCTTATCACTCCAATCTCTGTGGGTCTGAGTCTCTGGAGCTAAGAGAGTTCAGGACCACACAGAATCAGATGTTACATTAGATGGATAACATGAGACAAGGACCCAAACTGGGGCTAACACTGAGAATTGTACTGTAGGAGAGCAGATGCTGCATTAGCTGAGCATCGTGGCTGATGTATTCAGTACATCGTTCTTCAACAATGTGATGCTATGTTTTATGTTTCATAAAACCAATTTGAAAACTTTAGTGAGGTGTTTTTCACAATTCTGCTTATTTGTATCTGTATCACCGTGTGATTCTTCTTTTTTTTTATCAGAATGTTGCCCTGCTACTTATTTCACCACAACAACCCTAATAAAAGGGCTAAAAAGATTAAATCCACTACTTCAGTGCCAAGGAGGTAGGCTGTGAAAACCTGATTTTACAAGCTGCTGCCAGACAGCAAGCTATGAAAGATTCACCATGACCAGTGAGGAGAGGAGACTGGATATGGCCTTCTCTAGAAGTCTTTGGAGTACAAATATGTGAATTCACAAAAATGTGAATGCAGTGAATGTCTAAGAGTGTCAACCAGGCTGCAGAACATCCTACTGATGAGAAAGGCAGTCTGGGACTGAGAAGGCTGTGATGGATGTGAGCTGGGAGTCTTTGGCCTTGGGACACACAGTGGCAAAGAGTTTCTAGGACTATTCTGAAAAACAGCATCACTGACTCCTGAAGGCAGAAGGACTTTCATAGTACTCATACCTAAAGCCTGAGCTCAAAACTGGTGTTGTACTGTCTACTTAAGCATCTCTCCATCCTTAAATTAGTATCAGCAGATGCCAGGCAGCACTAAGGCTAAAAAATGGAGTACTGGTAGCTCAGAGAGATTCTTACAATGCTAATAATCACCTCTGTTGTGGCTCCAGTGCTGCTCCAGTTGTCACCAGGGTAAAGCTGCATCTGCTGCATTGATGCTTCATACCCCTCTCCCATTACCTCTCAATGTTACAGAAAAAGCAAGAATGAGCAATACCCTGTGTTCACTGAAACCCAGCATTGAAATAGCCTCAATGAGGGGGGATTTTCCACAATTTCAAGGTCTAGTTTAGCTTTTCTTTTTGGCACTTGTTTGCCTTGACTTCTCAGGGAAAAAGGCATTCCAGTGCTAGCTGGCTTGGAAAGCTTTTCTTCCCTGTGGATTTTACAAGATCCTTACTCGAAAGCTGTCTTTCTACACAATTCTTTTCTCTTCCCCTTCCCATTTCCTTCCTAAAACTGCTTTTGCTAGAACTTGAAAAAACCCACACAATACAGCAATGTTTCTTTTCTTTCAAAAACATAGATTCCTAACAAAGTTAGCATTGGAAGAACAAGTGGACAAGAATAGCTCAATAGTAGCATCAAGAGATGCAAAAGGAACCAGCCAGTTGTGATACTCCAGAAGGGTGTTACTCAGTTGTGAGGGTGGTGAGAAGTGTGATAATTAATAGCAGAAGGGTTCACTGATCTTCTTGTTCAGTATATCACCTGGTATTCACAAGATATAAGGCAGGTTGGAACCATAAGAGCACCCATGAGTGCCCTGACCAAAGCTCCCTGTGTCTCAGCACCCTTTTCTTGCAGTGCAATCAGCAGGTCTTCAGTGAAAGGGTAAAACATTCAGGCACTTTCTCAGAGGCACCTTCCCAAATTCCAGCTGTCTATGGCTCAGGGAACTGAAGCTGTCCTAATTCATATCGTTCCTGAACTCTTCTTCCATGAAGTGGTGTAAATTGGCTTACTGATACCCCACCTCCTTAGCAAACCAAAATACAAAATGGGAAGGTCAAGACAGAGAATGAGGAGCTGAGGACATCATCTTCAATGACCACAGGAGTGCTGGGAGGAAAGTGAAAAAGGAAGGAACAGAAACAAGTTCTCTGGGTGACACATGATGTTTCATGGCTTAGCAATGTCAGAATTGTCTCCTGCTTGTGAATTCTGGGAGCTTCAAAGCTTATGTTTTTAAATATTGTTATTTCAGAGAAATATTATGTTCATCAGCTACGTATCAATGTATTTTCAGCTTGAGTTTTGGCTCTCTAAAGAAGGAATAGGACAAATATTGCAAGACTTGAGTGAATGGTTACACTTCATTAAGATCAACTATTGTATATCTAAAAAGTCCAGGGCAGGAGCAGCCTACAGGAAAACACATTCCTGTAACCATTAAAAATAATCAACCAATTCCCAGAAATTAGGGAATGATTTGAAGGATATACTGATTGAACAATTTAGCTAGAACAGATGATTCAGTTACTCTAATTAGCAAAAATATGTGGAGAGAAGCTTGAAAACCACTTAGCTGCTGAATTGCTTAGCCCAGCGGTAGGTTTTGCTTGGTTTTATTGGCTATTAATTAACTGATACATTTAAAAAAGCTAAATATAAAAAAGGCCCCTTACAAAAAAAGGACAGGAGCAAACCAGGGGCTCTGTTTCACTGTAACTCCAGGGAGCTCTGAGCCCAGAGGCAGGTAAGAGCAGCAGCCAGCGGGGCTGCCCCAGCACCATCCTGCTTGCTCTCCTACCAGCCACTCTCAGCCAGGGTGCTGAGGTTTAAAATCCATCAGTTAATCTCCTTCTGCAGTGAAACATCTCCCAGCTGGAAAATGCTGGTTCCATGAAGGCAAAACGTTTTGCAGAAAATTGTGTTTTCTTCAATGGAGGTTGTTTTCTAAAAACTGGTCAAAACCCATCGGCCAAAAGCATTCCTCTTTGGCCTCTCTGAGACAAAATTTGATTTTCCCCTTTCAAAACAACTTTTCTATTGTGTATTAAGAACTTTTCAGATGTTCTAATTCCCACAAAAACACACTATTTTCATTTCTGTCCCTCCCCCTGCAAATCATTTGACCAGAAGCATTTTTGTCTTCTAAGTGATTTATTGTTTTTAAAATCTTTTTCCATTCCATTCCTAAAAGGAAAATTTTTTGAATCACCAACATTCCTTTGAAATCCAAAAAAACTGGTTCCCACACAACCCTTTTAATAGAGGGAATGTGCTTCAGAAATTGTCCCTACCGTAAGGAGCTTCCAGACAAAACCTATTTAAAAGTAATTTAATCTTGCTTTCCTTTTCTTCACAAGCTTCTGCTGGTGCTCAGTATTGTTTCTAGATCTCTGTTCTTCATTCACAGCAGACTCATTTCCTCACTTCCTACTAAGCCTGGGAACAGAGGTTTGTAACTCCTCTGGATATTGAATGCCACGGATTTGGTGGAGATGCTGGTTTTACAAACTTCCATAATCCTTCTCTCCAGGCTAGAGTCTCCCTGGCCCACAGGCTGTAGCTGAGGATGCATATTGCCTCTCCTTCCCTACTGAAATGATGCCTGCTCCACAGGTCTCAACAACCTCTTCCCCAATGCTCTGATAAATACCTGATCACACTAAGGGCAAGTGTTCACAAGCTGTATTGAGCTTTGCAGCTGGCTGCTTGCATTTCAACCCTGGAAAACAGCTTGCCCACCTGACAGGTTGTCTACATTTTCCAACTACTCTTGTTTGTCCAATAAGAGATAGCATCTCTACCTCCAGACTTTGCCCTGCCTTTTATTACAGCTATATTTTACAACAAATATTACTCACAGGGACAGACATAGTGAAGAAGAGCACGAAACAACATGGGAAGAGCAAAACACCATCATTATGCCAATAACCCCTGTGTTGTAGATGCTGGGATAAGATCCAGTGGACCAAATACAGACATCTCAGCTGTCTGCATCCCCTGTCTGCTGAGCTGGTCCTGTTCTTGGTACTAGGACAAGGCCAGACTGCTTCACATAAAACCTTGCCCTCCCAAAAGATGTCACTAGAAACCGAGAGAACTGCCCCCTGTGTCTGCCCCAGCTTGAAGTGAGATATTAAAATAGGGAAAG
>NW_008628140.1:17538-23305 GCF_000691845.1 Merops nubicus | reverse complement strand
GGAAAGAGGGTCTTTTAATTTGGAGAAACCCGTGCAATTAGATCAGAAAGCCCTTCTTCAAATATCCAGCAAAGAATGAAGCCAAAACCCAGTGGTCTTTCCAACATTTTAACAAACAGTCCTGTTTCAAATTCTTCATCAGATAAGAATGTTTTGTGCATATTGGGCCAATTTATTCTGGAAGAGGAAAGTCTGTAGCTGCCTACAGCCCACCCCACTGTTTTCCTGTGGGAGTCACTGAAAAATCTTCTGTCCTTCCATTCCTCTGACCAAAATATTTCTAAGCATTCTGGGAGGGTCTTGCAGGCAACCGTGTGACTACGTTTAGGAAGCAAACAACCAACTGCAGGCAGTCGCCAGGGGATGCACATTCATTCCTTGTGTATCTTGCTGAGTTTTTTAGGGAAGAAAGCTTAACCTTTCTTTGGCTTGCAAAGCTCTAACCAATTAATTGCTATTTATACAAGCTAATTCATTATAATTATAACAGGAAAAAATCCCCATCCAAATCCTTAGAGGGCATAAGGAATATAAGGACAAAAAAGAGCATCTAGCCCTGAATATTTGATCTCTTCTACTAACTTTTAGAATCAGAGTGAAGTAATTTTTCCAGGATAAAATCACTTCTGTTTCAGGAGAGAATGTGTGCCCAGGGAACTATCATGGAATCGTGCAATCTGTTGGTCATTTCCCACGTAGATAAGACCTAAATCTTACTTTACTACAGCTCCTCTATTACTGTCTTGCTTCAGGAGCAGCTTAAAGAAAAGTTAATTCATCCCATGTGCATGAACTCCTCTGCCAAATGAAATTCAATAGGGTATTCTGTTTGTAAATCTTAAAAAACCATTAAGTGGAGTAAATTATTCAGCAAATCTCAGAGATAATGAATTAGCTTGAGAGCTATATAGACAAGCATCATCCAAACAAGATAAATTACCCAGCAAAAATTTTGTAACAAAGGAGACCAAGCTGAAATTAAGCCTTTGGGGAAATCTTTTTTCATAGTTTGAAGTTTTCTTCACTTCCTAAGGCTGTTTCATCATTATAATGTGATTAACAGCAAATGGCTCAAGTAAAGGACTTAGGGTCCATGAGCTTCGTTCTGCACCAAGGAAGGAGTTGGTCCCAAGAGACCAGAGCCTGGATTGCCTCTGGCTCTGCAGAAAGCTGCTGTGGCATGGGGTGCTGCAGCCTCTGGAGTGCACGTTTATCCTTCACAGATATTTTGGAAGTGCTAACTGTAACAGCTGTCAGCAAAGCCTGGAGCAGGTCTCTGGAGTGCAATGTCTGAAGAAAGTTGCAACACAGGGAAGGAGGGAGTCGCTCACTTCAACTTTGCATGAAGATGTGGAGGTGTAGAAGGTGACCCTTGCTGGTTTGTTCCATAGACCACTTCCTCAGACCAGTAACTCCTGGTGAGTCCTGCAAGATCAGATTGTTCTTTGATAGAGGACTATGGTGGCTGCAAGGTGTGCATCATCCGAACCATCCCAAAATTTCTGTGTGGAAGTGATGAAGCACTGCAAGGCCAGTGCTGTAAAACAAAGTGTGGCTTTCAGTCTGGAGAGGGCTGCGGTGAAGGGCATGCCCAGACTGGCACAGGTCCCATGAAACAACATTCCTGTGGTGTTTACAGGTGGTAGGATCTGTCCTCTCCTCTGCACACAAAGATTTAACCTTGTACGTTTGGGTTTGATCGTGGATGATAGCCTAGGAATGGACACGTCCAGATCCTCCCTTACCTGGGTGCCTGACACACTTCAGAGGGACCAGCCACCTCCTCTACCTCTTGGTGCTGTATAAGATCCATGAACTAAAGACACTCCACATCTCTAGTATGGATTAACACCCAGATCATCAAGCAGAATTTTCCTGCTCTTACTGATCTGTCCTTTCCTGGACAAGGACAATGAAAAACAACTTCACTTTTTCTTTCTACTTTTTTTTAAAGAGGACTTTCATGCTATCACTACCCCTAACCTACAGGATTCCTCTTCCTGTCACCTATACAGCCTGTTTGGTTACTAAATACAAAACATGCCACATGCAGCTAGAATAGCCACCAAGCTGGTTTTGCACAAGCAAACCTGTCTGAGCCTGAAGGGCCTGGTTTGGGCCTTCCCCATCCATCCCATGCAGGGTTCTGATTCAGGCTGACATACCCAAATGACCCTGCTTTGGAGTTATGTCCTTGGTTAGAAGGGACAAGTTAGTACATTTTTGGACCAGTGTAAGGAGCAGGGAAGACTGCTGCAAGTTCAAAGACAGAACTTGTTCCTTGGATTCCCCTGGGGCTCACAGGAGAGTTTGCAGTACCTCTAGAACCAGGAACAGAGATCACCTGCACATCTGCTGAGTCTCAGCCTGTTTCAAGAGCCTCCCCAGAGTTAGATGAGATATGAGAAAGTCCAAGAGTGCTGCTACCTCCCCTTCCTCCAGCAGCCCTGCCTTCCCCTTGGGCTACAAACTTCTTGGAGCTGCAAAAGCAAAATGTTTCCAGCACTGCACCAGCTCTCCTGCTTTGTGCATCAAGAAAGAGAACGGACTCAAACACCCTCTGTCCTGTGGCTTCTCACTCCCCTCTCTTGGCCTCTATCTCTGGAGATGAACACTTCTACCACCCCCAGCTCTCTGTTTTCTCTTTGCTTTGGGCTGAGGCACTGAGCCTTGCTGTGCCCTGGGAGCGTGCTGGCAGGGAGCAAGGTCTGTAACGCCTTGGAACTTGCACTGTGCTTGGCATCATGAGGGCAAGCACTGTTCCTAGGTCCCTGACACACAGAGGAGCAAAGGCACAACATCTGCCCTTGCACTGAAAGCTGGCACATGTCTCAGCCTACAGAGGCTTTGGGGAAAGGAAGCAACTAATCTGCTCTCAGTCAAAGCTTCAGGGAGAGTTTTCTGAGTACCTGTCTACATCCGAGCCAGCACATCATTAGCAAGCAGCTTTCTATTTAATGGGGAGATGGGGATAGAGGGCAACCCTTCCTTAGTTTATCACTCCTGTTGTGGTGGAGCTTCCTAAATGGCAGAAGTGGGAAATGAAAAAATGTAGGAGATACAGGGAGAGGGTTTACTTGGCACTATATCCACTCCAAATGTTGAGGGATCTATTAAGGCTGAAGATAATTACGTACATTAGAATGTGCCCAACATGCTCAAAGGATTAATATTTCCCATCTTTCTTGCCTCTGTTAGTATATTTTATCCACAACTGTTATTTCTTCATTAATGCCATAAAGGAAAACACTAAACAGTTTCCAGCACTGAAATTGTATCACCCTTCCTCTGAAATACTAGCCAGGTCCATTCTTTCATGCCTGACAGGTGGTAACCACCCAAGCAATATAAAAAAATCTTTAGATTAGGATTAAATTTCTCTCGCTCTGGCCTTTCAGAGCAGCATTTAGTTCATTAGGGTTGAGGAAAAAAGTTGAGATCCAAGCCACCTTTTCAAGAAAATCCAATTTATAAGCAGTAGGAAAAGTCCTCTAGATCCCACCGAGTGTGCTGATTGCAAGGCCAGCAAGCAAGGGCAGGCTGAGGCATCAGAGGTAGTCTCCAGAAAATGGATGCACTCAAGATCTGGTGTTACACCTGCAGCTGGGCCCAGAAAGCTGCCCTGGCAATTTGGTCCTGCTGCACTGAGAGTTGTGAAGACCTCAGAAGCTGTGCAAACCTAACAAAGAGTAGCAAGCTTGGAGCCAGGTTGGAGGAGGTGGTAGAAGATTCAATGGCGTGCAGTAAATTTTTCTAGGCAGGGCAATAGGGACACCAGATTTTGAATGTTCTGAACTGCAGCCAAATAAATTCTTCAGAGCTGCAGTATATAAAAAATTTCAGAGTCATCAAACTAGTTTCACATTGTTTCATTATCATCATAGCCACCCCATCCTCAGACAGGCACTACTTTATTCACAAAGCTAAGGCACAGAATCAGATGTAAGACTGGATATACAACCAAAAAAATCATATTTCAGAGAAATACTGTCTAGTACAAATATCCAGCATACCCCAGAGTATCCTAAAAAAGGTAGAAGGAGGTTTCCTGTGTAGTTCAGAGAGTTGTGCTATTGGCTTTGAGATCACCATGTAACCTTCAAAGGTGCAGCATGTTCAAGAAAAGGGTCAGAGGTCACAAAGTTTTTGTCAGGATTTTAAGGGGCTTCTGCCACAAAATCAAAACCTCTTTGCTGCCCTTAAAACACCATGCAAAACACAACAGCCTTGATATTGTTGAGTCTGCAACAGAATGTAAACACACTTATTGGCAATGTTGCATGAAATAACTGCCTCCAAGTGACCTTCAGAGTGGTAACACAACAGATCATATTCTTTATTATTATTATCTCCAGGCTGTTCACCATAATATCTCAAGTAGGAGCCAGATAAGCAAAATTGCTTCCCACTGAGCTGATTTTCAGTGTCTTCATTTGTCGAGTAAGAGGGTGGCTGTTGGCATACATGATTCTCATTCACATACATTGGCACTAATTGCAGGAGAGTATCCTGAGCAGCTATTTTTCAAGCACTTCATATCCGTGATTAACGTGAAGAATTTCCCAGCCTGTCCTGGATCTAATTAACTGCTTGAGTGAAATATTATATTTACTGATGTTGTTAAAGTCTTCTGAATAGAGTTTCAGGGTGGTGAATTGACTAGTATATCAGATTGACAGTGTGTGCTCAGGAGACAAAAGCCTCTCTCTGACAAGAGACAAGAAGTCTAGTTGGTGGACTTCAATAAATAAATGTTTCAGTTATTAAGAGGAATAAATGCTACAGCATGGCAGGCTGTATTTTAACTCTGTGCAGGGACTTGATCAGCAACACTGCAAAAAACAGTAATTCACATAGTTTGGGAAAGGGGAGGGAAAAAAAAAAGCTTCTGTTCATTGTTTGCACATTAGAGTAAATAACATTTGATGACAGGAAAAGGAACATTTGGCTCTCTCCACCCCAGGACTCTGAATTTGTCTTTTAAATTACTCACTTCTGGTTACGCAGTGGATTCTTTAATGCTTTTTTGTAGCATCTTGGTTTGGGATGCTGCTGGATGTTTTTTTTAATGAGTGCATTCCTGGCCTGCCTTGGGATGCGTGGCAGGGGTGGAAAAGGTGCAGTGGCTGAGCTGACATCCTCCCCTGCCCCACCAGACCTGCTGGCTTTCAAAATAACCATGCTGGGTTACCAGATCACCATGGAGTTATTGACTGCAAGGGCACAGCTTGTTAAAACTGGATTTTACTAACAGAGCTTGACCCACTTACACAACCCAAATGACCACTCACTATTTTTACAGAGAAAACCAGGAAAACACTTAAGGAGGCTGAGTGGGGTCTCCAGCCACTGGAGGGTTGTTCTCCTGACCAGTTTCTCCTCTGCCTCTCACTGACATCTTTTGACTCAAGTGTCAGGTTTAACATACTGGTATTTTCTGATGAAAACCCAATTTTGTTGCTCCAAATCCTGGCCAGTTATCAGGCACAGGTCTCCCTGGCAGACAGTTACTGCTTTCTGGGGACTTGCACTGGGGTCACGTATGGGTGACTTCACCTGCACAGCAGACTCATGGCCGTGGGACTGCTGCTAGGGTCAAAACATTTGATTACTATTAACAAGCACTCAAATCCTATGCTTAAATTCCCTGTAAAACCTCCCCCTCCCTTCTCCCTGGCTTCCCCAGGAGGAGGAGGTGGCTGTCAGCCAAGCTGCTTTCCTAAGCCATGTTTTTCAGACAGGTGCCTATAGACCTTTTATTTTTGGA
>NW_008628140.1:0-17386 GCF_000691845.1 Merops nubicus | reverse complement strand
GCATTCCTGTTTTCCTTAACTGTTTTTGTGAAAATTAAAAACCAAAGCAGCCATACATCTTTCTCTTCCAAATATAGAGCTGAATCGAACCTGACAGTGTTTTCTTTATGTTCATCATAATTTTGCTACAAATTCACCACACGCTATGCTGGAAATCTGCCTCACAAGTGGTTTTAATTTGAAGGGAAAATGCCAGAAGAAGTTATATCTCTTGCAAATTGATAAATGTGATTTTTTTTTCTTTTTGCAAAATGATTTGTTCTCTTTTTTTATTGCAGATGTTATCAGGATGAGAAAATCAAGGTCATGCTGGAGTAAGCTGTTCACAGTTCAGCTAAGTACACCTCCATCCCTTTGCATAGTGGTGAGGGTAAGTGCATGAATGGTTTACAAATTCAGCAGTATCCTAGAACATGACTTTAGATAAGATTCTGTCACTTTGTCTCCTATTATATCCTGTGGTGCTGCACATTGTAGCTCCACATACCATACTCTGGCTAGGCAAGACTTAAAATCATTTAGGTACCTCACTCCTGTTGGTGATCTGGACCCTTGTTCTTCCTGAACTCCAAGGTGCCCTACCAAGCACCCTTTGTTACACCTGTTTACTCCAAAATGTGGATTTTCACACCTGAGACCAGTTCTACAGGGCCCTAGGAAGTCAAGCAGAGAGACAAAACTTATGAATTGTTCTAGCAGAATAATTACAGTAACTTGTGTTCACACCACAAAAGAAAAAAACAAAGCAAAAGCCAGGAAGAGGGTGGAGGGACAAGGACTCTGAACACATTGAGTAGCAAAATAAAAATCCACTAATGAAGCTGGCATGAACACTTCAGTGAAGACCACTTCAGAAAACTTGGAAACAGAAACATATGCTCATCTCATCTCCTTCAGGGACCTTTTGAGAGGAAACACAACCACAGAGGAATTTTCAAAGCAAAGCACAGGATTTCTGGTCCTCCTCCTGTTTTTCTGTCTTGGCCTCAGACCAGAGCAGTATATTAGTATTCACAATAAATATTCCTCTGTGGTCAGTGCCAGTAAGAGGTACAGTGTGGGTCCAAATGGCATGACTGAGCTCCTAGCCTGCCCCTAGCACCCAAGACCCTCAGCATGAGGGGAGGTGGCAACAAGGGTACCATCTACCTGCACACTCCTGCAGCACCATGCAAAGAAACCACACACTAGAGCACTTCTGCAGGTAGATTTCCCATACCTGTGCTGTGTTGGGGCAAAAACAATCCTTTCAATGATATTTTTGAAATGGAGCTTCTGCCACAGGTCAGGGTCTATCTATAGGGCACAACAGAGGCTAGAGAGGCAGGGAACACTCTGCACACAACTACAACATCCTCTTGAAATCTGGCGAGGGGTTGGTGAGTTATACATTTACAAACATATACAGCATTTTTTAATAGAAAACCTGGCTCAAGCACTAATTGCATACGATAATACAAACAGTAAAACTGAGTTCAGGAGCTCTTGAAGAAGCTGTTTTCATCCAGGAGAAAGAGACTCATCCCAAAGCTTGCTATTACTGCACTGTAATGAGTTAATACAGACTCTAGCTTGTTAAAAGGGCTGAGATGAACCAGCAGATATATGTGGGGAGGTTTATGCTAGCACCTACTCCTACAGGGTATGAGTCAGGCCAGTGCTGCTGCTCTTTCACTTTTATAGGCATTAAACCTCTTTGCAAGCTTTTGAGCTACTCTGAAATTTCAGGTACAGATTTTTTTTTAACTTACTAATCACCCAAAATGTCTGCAGGCTGATAAAAAATGCAAAACAATATTCATAAAACCCTAACTCAAGTAAGAGAGCAGAAGAAAGAATTATAAGAAAAACTAAAAGGTGAGTCTATGTAAGAGTCACAGTGCAAGAGTAAAACCAAAGGGGTAAACCTTGAATGCTTAAGGCATTATAGAGATGTACAATGTTTTAAAGACAATATGCTAACTTGTCTCATTCAAGGATTTACTTATCACCTGTAATCCAGAGCAGCCTCTTTCTTAATTTAAGTTCTGACCCATGGGGTTTAGATTATATCATTTCAGTGGGTATCACTCTCCTTTAAAGCAAACAATAAGACACTCACAACACCTAAAACACCATTTGAAGCATGGCAACATGTGGAGGAGAGGGACACTTCACCTCACCCTCTGCTCTGCAGAGAGAAGTGACTGCTTGAAGGAGGCAGGAAGGTGGGAGCAAAGGCTTGTGTTTGAGCCACCTACTCAGCAGGGCTAAAGTAACTGTTCTGACCCCTTTGGCTGGTGAGGAAGCTGAGGAGAAGCAGGAGAGTCAGTCTCCATCCTCAAGTTTGTGTATCTTGTTTCCCAACCCATTGCCACACATCTATGCTTTCAGAACTTCTTTTCCATCAGGTTTCTTTTCCTTCAGACAAGTATTATGAGTCATTTTATTTAGCTGCTTTTTCTTACTATATTCACTTACAAGTAATTTTTTATTCTTCTTCAAACCCTTCTAGAATGTGCCCATACATGGACAAGACCAGTTTAACTTCAGAGCTGTATACAAAATTAAAGGGAGGATAACAGTACCCGCCACTTACACATAACATATATGTAAAAACTGGTGGTCTTTGGAATAAACCTGAGCTTTAGAAACTGCCCTCAACCCAGCAGCCATAAATCAGAGAGCACATAAGCATAGGTTTGCTATAGATCCTCATCACAACATGATCCAGACCTCCTGTGAGAGGAGGAAAACAAGGACCACATCCCAGTGAGCCACAACAGAGAGGCATCCCCCTGGGAGCTCCTGCCAGAAGAAGGGGGGACAGAGATGCCATTCCTGGAATTTTTAAAGGGGTACAAGTGTGCAGAAAAAAAAAGCCACAAGAGACGTGTGATAGAAGAAGAGCCAGGACTTTCTGAAGAGTTTTTCTTCTGACACACCGTTTGTTTCTCCGTACTCAGCCAGTTCCAGTTTTGAAGCCTTTGTGCCTTTCTTCCTGCACACATGAAACTTCAAGTAATAATACTTTAAGAATTCTACATGTCAGACAAAATTCAACACTACTCCGGGTAAATACATCCCACTGTGCCCCGTAGCTTTCATTGTGAATCAGAAGAGATGACTAATACCATAACTGCTTATTAAAAAGAGAATTAATCATTGCTTTGTGAGCTAAAGTCTTAGAATTTTTTTTTAACACTTTAAAACCAAGTAGAACCAGCTTTGCTGAGATACAGCACAGGCAGTTGGGTTTTTGTAGATGTAAGAGAGCATTTTGTTCTCAACAGCTATTGCTGATTTTTCTTTTTGCTTGACAGATGAGCTTATCAAGTGTCACTGACATTTTTGCAGTACTGTGCTAAAATATGCTTCACTTGCTACTCATCTGAGAACTTCAGCTATGTGTCATTCTGGCGACACTAAAGGACTGATCCAACAAATGATGTGGGCTGGAAATGCCTCAGTTTCCTAGAGACCTCTTGGTTTCACTCTCGGTGCCTACACTAAGTGTAGCAGATAACCTGGTGAACTAAGCTCTTACCCAAGCAGTAGGAAGTGATGATCTGAACCTTCTCAAGCTGGTCCATGATGTCTTTCACCACCTGTGATGGAAAGCAGCTATGCACTCTGTAAGGAAGCTCAAGAACATGCTTAGGCGTTCAGTGCATTTCTGGGCAAGAATAGCAATGAAGAGAAGGATGCATCCATTGCTTACCCTCTGCTCCTGTGAGCACTTCACTTGAAAACCCACCAGCCACTCTAAAAAACACTGTAACTGGGGCTTCAAACAATAGTACCTGACTGACAAAGTAAGTAGAAATTAACAGAAAAAAATAGGATGATAGAGACCACTGCAGTCACCCCATCCAGGCTTGTTCTCAAACGAAAGCAAACCTCAAAGCTAGATCCAAGACTGTCCAGTCAAGACCTGTATATCCAAGGATGCAAACTTCTCCAGCCTCTATGGACAACCTGTTCCAGTGAATAAGCAACCACCCAAACTGGACACAGTTCTACAGGAGTGGTTTCACCAGTGCCAAACGGAGAAGAAAATCACTTCCCTGAACCAGCTGCCATCCGCTGGTGCAGCTCATGATCCTGCTGACCTTCTTCACCCAAACTTGTTGTCTGCAGATCTGCTTTCCAGGCATTTTGTCCACAGCTTCTAGTGGTGTTTGGAGTTATTTCACTTTTGCATTGACCTCTGTTGAAGTTTAGGAGATTTCTGTCACCTTGCTTCATCAGCTTGCTGAGATGCCACTGAATAATAGCCCTCCTTTCTATTTCCTCCCCTCATTTTGGTGTCATTGACATATTTGCTGTGGGTCCATTCTTTCTCATCACCCATGCCATCAATAAAGATATTAAACAGTATCAGCCCCCTTATCAAACCCAAAGGAGTGGCCCTCATAACTGATCACCAGTCCAAACCATTGGCTTTTATTCTTTCACTGGGGCAGCCCAGCCAGAATTTTTGACAAACCTGGCAGCCCACCCACCTAGTCAAGACCTCCCCAGTTTGACCACAACAGTGCTATGAGAGACTGTATTTAAAGGTTTGTTAAAGCCTTGCTAATGATCTTTTTTTTTGTTTTTTGAACCAGTCATCTCATAAAAGAACACAAGAGGGTTGGCCAGGCACGATTTGCCCTTGGTAAGTCCATGTAGGTTGTTCCCAGTCATTTTTCTCCCCTTTATGTGCCTGGACGTGGAGAATTTGCTCAATAATCTTCCCAGGGACTAGAGTTGGGACAATCCTGACCAATAATCAGTTGACTATTTTGCTACTCATTTCATAGCAAAGCTTCATACTCTCAAACCACTCTTTTGTCCAGAGCTGAAGCCTCACTCCCCATCTCCTTTGTCTGACCTTACAGACAATCCATTGCACAAGCAGTCAGACTCTCCCACTGCACCTCTGTGATCCCAAAGGCACCATGACTCTGTGACAGAGCACAAACTGATAATTTCCCCTTCATTTCCCCAAGCCATTTAAGAAAATAAAATTAAAAAAAAAAAAAATAGGCCCTGAAATGATTTACAGAACCGTAGAACTGATTAAAAAATGACAAAATAGAGAGGGATTTTTTTTTTCCCCATTAAAATGCCTATAAGATTGTTTACATTTTTCTTCAGCCTTTTCTAAAAGCCTCTTTTGCTTTTGTAAAGAGCCCAGCTTTCCAGGATGACTATTTTTGTTGTGTCTAAGAGATAACAGCTTCATTAAGTTATACTGTAAACCACTGAAATGGGCACCAGTAAGAAACACTAAAAGATTGTGGTGGGGATACCATTTACTATCGAGCTTCCTTCACTCTTATGAGCAGATGGAGGCTTGAGAAGAAAACATCCAAAGGGTGATATTTAGTTCCAGAGGTTATATTTGTAGTTTCTATTATGAGATTAAAGCACATGGGCTCCTTTGCCCTCCAGTACTGGTTTTCATGGGCTTTATAGAATTTGAAGACTCTTAAGTCCTGGAAAGCAGTCTTATTATATCACATCTCTGTCAGTAAATATAACCTTTCATTGAAAAGATTTAGTTGTTAAGTTTATTTACTTTATGGAGATTGATAAAGTTTACCTTACACTTAGGGTTACGAGACTAATCAGTTCTGCAGTTCTGGCAGAACCTAGCTAGAGCCCAAATCAATATTTTGGAGACTTTCTTGCCAAAATTAAAAACTGAAATATTTCATTTTCTTGTTGAAAAGCACACTAAGCTCAAACAGAACGGAAATATTTCACTTTGTTTTATTTTTAATATAAAAACAAAAGCAAAAACAAAACAAAACTAAGGCTGATGGAACCAGCATGGAGGAAATACTCAATTTTTTCCAGATTTCCCAATGTTTTGCAGACTTTTCCAGACCAGAGAATCACAGAATCTTTGAATTTGAAGGGAACTCTGGAGATCATCTAGGATATAGGTTATTACACTACTTACAGTGGTGACAATCCTTCTCTAAAAGATGTTTTCTGTTATAGAACAATGGAAGAAGTCTTGTTATTCTTCTGCTTTATACTCTCTTGCTGTAAGGGGAAGACACACAGTAGAGAATGGCAAAGGCAGCAGTTCACACACTCCTCAAGAAGGTTACATGAAGCAGGCTATTCATGCCTCTTACAAAGCATATGTCTGTGATTTTTTTTGCTCTTTGGTATTGATATCCAACAGTGAGACTATTTAAAAAGAAGAACACACTCTTGAGTGACAGGGTCTGATCCTGCAGCACTCATTCCCCTCTTGCCCCTGGTCATCAAAAGGGGAACTTTGTGTTGGAAGAGGCTCCACAGGAGGCAAGGAGGCTCGTGGTCCACAAATGCTGGATCATGTGCTGCTGTACATTCACAGTCAGCCCTCGTTGCAAGGCTGGCTCTGAATGGGATCCTCAGTGTTCAAGGCACCTTCAAAGCTATGGTGCTTTGCATCTCTCGTCATAAGAGCTGAACTGTGGGAAAAAGATTTGACCTTGACTACTTTGAGGAGAGCAGGGGTGCAGGGTTTTGAAACAAGCACAGCCTCAGCCCTCACTCGGATGAGCAAGAGGTTTGACTGCTCTTTTGGTGCACCCTTCTTTCAGCTCATCCCTGGAGACAGACCAAACATGCCCCAGGCATGTGACACACTCCTCAATAAGGACCACATCTGGCCAGTTCCTTGCATGTGCTGCACCTCTCCCCAGCTCCCATTTTCTCCTAAGGAGGTTACATGGGGCATCCTGGTTTTACACCTGAACTGTTGCACATCTATCTGGAAAGTTTGGGGTAATGGCTTAAGCCAACGTTTGCTGGGAAGACAGGAACTTCTCTTTTGGCATGGTATTCATGGGAATGCTGGGAAGCAGGCTGGATGACCTAGATGACTTCCCCAAGCTCTGTGTGTCCTATGGTGCTTCTCTGCAGCTTTACCTTGAAAATCCTTGCCCTTGCTTCTCCTCCTCCTCAGGATATACAGCTCTGATGCTGGCAAAAGGCACTGGGGAGAACCTACTGCTTTTCCAAAGGTCTCATAAGTAGGAAGAGGAAGCAGAGTGGATGGGTGGTTCCTCTGCAAGTCTACATCCATGTGGGGAAGGGGAAACTGCTTTTCTATTTAGTTTTGAGTTACAGTTGAACGATGTGAGACTAGTAGATCCACCAAGTAAAACAGCTCTGCAATGCCCTCAGAAAGAACAGGAATTTTGCCCACAACCCCAAATTGGAGGCTTTATTTAATGAAGGTGTTATGCACACACCTCGTAATGGATCCTTAGTTTGGGGCCTAGGGATAGAGAAAATGAAAGAACCCACTCAGCACTTTTCAGTGGGTCATTAACAGCAACAGACATCGTGGTGATAGATCCATGATGCTGAGGCCTGCACATTAAACCACTTGCTGCCACTAAGCTGTGAATTTTGGGTTACCTCTATTTTAAACGTAGCTCTACTATGGTTTGTAAACGATGTCACAGACATTAATGGTATGATTTTTGTAAGCAATTTTACTGAAATAACAGTGAAAAAGTGTTAAAGCTGGTTCCAAGTTATTGTGATACGTGATTCTGAAACTACTGGACTCTAAAATATGAGTCATTTATTAAAAGGTGCAAGAATCATTTCTTAACCTATTAATGAATGCACTCTACTGTAAAGCATGACTAACTTCCCCCAAAAAGAGATGAGAGTTGTGGGTGCACAGAGTCACTTGGTTATCTTTCTACCATAGCTCAGTCTGTTCCTGTGCTGGGTTTGAGCACATCCCAGAACCGAGCCTGCAGGTGCTCAGAGACACTCGGTGGGGGCTGGCAGACTCTCTCCTTGAAGGGAAACCTTTTCTGGGAAAGTCTCACTCTAGACTTATTTGGCAGATGGGGAAAGCAGCAGCAGCCTCTCTCATCTGCTTCACGAAGCCTAGGCCTGTTTCCAGTCATGCTATTAATCTCAACCCCTTTTTAACTTGTGGCTTTTTTGACCCAGTCTTTATTTTATATTTAGGCCATTTTCTTGTAGTGAGTCACAGCTGTGACTGTCATTTTACTACTGTGAAATGTGTCGACAGGACCAAGAATAGCAACTGTCTGTCAGACCTGCACTTAACGTGTTAATGGAGATACCAAATACTGGAAACAAAACAAAAGGCAGAGAAACGGAGAAAGCGACTCTACAGTGAAAGTCATCCTTAAAACTGTATTTTCTTTTTCTTCCCTAAAAAAAGACAGTAGAGTTTTTAAAAAGTGAGGCTCCCAGGAGCTTATCCTGCCAAGATCAATCTAAAGTAATGGAATTTACTGGTATAAATCATCTGCTGGGAAGAGTAGAAGATCATAGAATCATAGAATCCTTTAGGTTGGAAGGGACCTCCAAGATCATCAAGTCCAACCATTGAGCCATTAGGGCTCTAAAGTCCTCTGCTAAAACCGATCAGAATCTGTCAGGGTTGGAAGGGACCCCAAGGATCCCCCAGTTCCAACCCCTCTGCCATGAGCAGGGACACCTCCCACTAGATCAGGCTGCCCAGAGCCTCCTCCAGCCTGGCCTTAAAGACCCCCAGGGATGGGGCCTCAACCCCCTCCCTGGGCAACCCATTCCAGGGTCTCACCACTCTCCTGGGGAAGAACTTCTTCCTCACATCCAGCCTGAATCTGCCCACTGCCAGCTTTGCCCCATTCCCCCTAGTCCTGTCATTACCTGATAGCCTAAAAAGTCCCTCCCCAGCTTTCTTGTAGGCCCCCCTAAGATACTTGAAGGCCACAATAAGGTCACCTCGGAGCCTTCTCTTCTCCAGACTGAATCCAGGGTTATCTATCTCTTCAGCATCATCCCAGCAAGTCACTCGGATTCGTATCAGCTGAGAACTTGTCCCTTCCAGCCTAAAAAAGAAATATATATGGCCTGGGAGTGTAGCACAAGGCTTGAGACTTGAGAGGAGATTGGCTCAGCTCTGCACCTTCTGCATCCCTTGAGCTGCCACAGCTGCCTCAGTTCTGGGCCATAAAACATTCCAGACCCAAAAGCTTTCACCTCTGTAGGAGCTGCTCCTTTTTGAGCTGTTAGAGTCAGTGGTGCAAAGGCCAACAAGGGTTAACATGCTCTTGCTGCAAAGAAGGTCAGCCACCTCCTGGACTCAGCAAGACCAGTCAGATAGGTTCAGGAAAGTGACTGTTCCCCTCTGTTCAGCACTTGTTAGACCACGTTTGGAGCACTTTGTGTCTTGGGGCAAAAACCAGGAATTGTCTTGGCTAGGCTCCTTGAGGACCCCATCTAATGGGTGTTTCAGAGTACAGCTATGTCATGCTAGGAGGTTCAGTGCAATAGGACTGCCACTGGCAGAGACCTCTGGGTCTTCATCTGGTGTTATGCTGGTGCTGCTTACCCCACTAGTAGCAGTAGATTTGCACTAACATTTTTTTTTAATGTGGGGAAAAACAGGCTAACAAGTGGCTTTCAGGCCATGGATGGAAGGAGGTCTTGAGGGATTTAAGAACATCTATTAGTGCTGAGGAGATGTTACCTGATCAAGAGCTGGGCTGAGGCAATATAAAGGCTGATGTGAAATCCAGATCTTTAACTGTAGATGGAAGTGGCCCAGCGAAGGAGAATTTGGTTTAATTCCTACAAGGAAGCCTGGGACTGATGGGCACCACTGACCTGCAAGTAGTTTTGGAGCTTGCCTGTCCCTCACCTGCTCATATTTCTCTCTCAAGAGTGAAAACACAGGAAAGGGCGGTGGGTCTGACACTCACTTTGGAAAGAGCCTTGGGCCTGAGATCATTCCCCTCTTCTGGTCAATGAAAAGTAATTCAAAGAGGAATCCCTGCCACTGGCTTTTCATTATCATCTGTCCCTGGGCTAGTGTTTATCAACTTTAATCAGCCCTCTGCTTGGTGTTTGGATATTTTGGATCCCTTTCCAGGTTTGATCAACTCTCCCAGGCACTAGTTAGGGTCTCTGTGTCTCACAGAAGGTTGTGGATCACACCTGGAAGCTGAGGCCTCGTGGCCCCCTCATTGCTCAGATGCACAGTCTTCTATTTGATCTGCTAACTTTCTGTGCTCAGAAAACTTTTATTAAAGCCACCAAGTTTTCCAATGGTTTTAAAGACTAGTGTGTAGTAGTAATCGCCTACAGAGATGATGACAAATTATGATTTCGTGAGCCCTCAGTATCTGTCAGGAAAATTTCAAACGCCTTGACAAGTCCTGCTTCCTGAATCCAAAATAACCTGCAGTAAGTCATTAGGTTGGGAGAAACGAGACACAAGCAAAGACAGTCTGAATTAGCCTGGCTGAGTCACCAGTGTTGGGACAAGTTTGAAAGGCTACTGGTCCCCTGAGGCACAGAGCCAACAGATGTAGCTGAAAACACTTCCTGCAGCATCTGGACTGATCTTTAAGTGGTTCACGCCAAAGGACTTTAGATCAGGATTCCTGATGTTTTCTTCTGGGAGGGCTGTTTAATGAGCTGAACATCAAGCTGGGGCCAGATAACAAGCTTCATGTAGAATGCAATTCCCTTCTGTTTAAGGGGAGAATTTAACATGCTTCACAGCTTATTTTTCAGAATGCTATCCACAGATGGCAAAGCCACTGCTTCTTCCCATAGCTTGTTCCGCTGATTAACCATATGCAGCTGGATCATCCAGCACTGCTCTATCAGGGGTTAATTAAAGTGCTTTGTAGATATTAATCTGGCCTTGACATGACATGATGGGTTACCTGGCCTATACCTACCTGACTGTACAGAGAGCAGGACCATGGGTCTGTAGGATTCTGTTGAATTCCATAATATGCAAGGGATCAGAGGTTTTATCCTCTACATTTCTACTTTGTTGTCCCAAAAATCACTAGCAATTACACCTATGATTAATAAAGTGAATGCATATGTTATTATCAGCAATCAATAGCAGCAAAGATATCGATTATAACAATAAACAATAATAATAACAATAGACATTAATAGCAGTGATAAAGTCTATATATCATCACAGGTTACAAAGGAAATGCATGTAGGTGATTTCATTGCTAATAATTTGAGACAACCTATAATCAAAAGTTGCCTCAGCATGAAAGCAGCCATCAGCACAGCTCCCTACAGTGGACCCTTAAAGGAGATTTGTCCTGATGCCAGCAGCACGGTGTGTCTGGAACAGACCTTGAAGCAGTTTGTTAACACAGCACAGGGGGAAAGGAGGGCTCAGACGACTGCTCAGGGCAAGAAAAAGAGCAGAAATTAAGTTAATTACTGCCCTTTCCAGGAGCCCATCTGAGCTCATCAGTTTTGTGCAACTTGGAAGAGTTTCTTGGTAGGACATGGAAACAGAGAAAAAGGAATGGTGCAGTAATTCATGCTGTGCCTTCTAAAAAAAGAAAACTACAATCACCAATTATTATGTTATTGATCATATGGAGAAAGCTTCCAGGATGCCTTCCCTCTAAGACTGATGGACGTGGAGTTTGTTCAGTCCTAGATGATCCTGTATAACCATGACTGACCTAGGCAATAGATTCTGAGAGCCTAAAACCAGGGGAAACCTGAGACCTTTTATGAAATAGCCCATAGTGATCTAGTCTATCACCCTCACTTGTGTCTGGCTGAAAGCTTATTTGATGACAATGATATCCAGAGGTGGCAAAGCCATTGCTTCTTCCCATAGCTTGTTCCATGGATTAACCAAACTTCTCTTCTGAAATCTTGGCCTTTCTGATCTGAAGGCCTCTGATTTCTGCATCTGTACCTTGGCCTGAGTTCTCAGCCAGACTGAAAGCCCTTTTCATATGATGTTTTGCCTTCCCAAGAGACAACAGTACCTATTATGGTAATTCCCCAATAACCAGGTCACAGCTAAGCCTTGGTTTGGATAAGCAGATCTAGCTCTTCAAGGCTTTCCCTGTAAGGCGTTTTCTCCAGACCTCAAAACATTTTTACGACTCACGTTGTGACCTTGGACACAAATTCTGTGCTTCAGGGAACTTCTGGGGAGTGAGGGCTGAACTCGTGACAGTGGGGGTCTGCCTCAGCTACTCCTGCAGGAGATAAAAGAGCTGAGACAGAAGAGGTATTCAATTCCCAGGAGCAGTGAGGGGTTGCTTGAGGGGTGAGTTTCAAAGCAAACTGGCACACAAGATACCTGCTCCTAATCTGAAATATCTGAGATACCAAAAGTACCAGAAATACAGATATTTCAGCAGAGAAAAAAAAAAACCAAAACAACAACCCCAAAAAACAAAAACAAGATCCAATTCACTGTACAAAGAATTAAATCAGGCAACACAGATAAATAACTAAAAAGTCAGCTTGCATTTATGAGCTTGTGTTCACAACCACCACTGTCAACTGCTCGCACCACGTGCCAGTAAATAACAGGCAACGTTGAGATCACCCTCTCCTATTATTAGAAATGTAATAGTCATATCTTGTTTAAAAACCTGTTTCTAAATCTGTTGCCACCTGGAAAACTAGACTAAACAGATCAAGAGTTAAGGTTATCTACAAATATTCTGGGCAGAAACATAATTGGGGCTGTAATTAGGATTATCATTTAGTAGGCAATGTAGACAAGCCTGAGAAGATAAGCCACTATCAGTTGCTGTTGTGGGCTAAAGTGATTATTAAGCTCCTAAGTCTGGGCCATGTGTTTTCCTGGCAATGTGGAAATAATGTTGAACAGTTTCCAAAAACCCAAGGCAGGACTGCAGGTGGTTTCTCCTGTGAAGCTTTCCCAGCACCAGCAGTGGCAGGTATGGTGCTCACGTGTGCCAGAGCTGGTTTACAGCTCCCCAGTACAAGGGCAGTGGAGCAGAGGGGATGTAAAGAGCAAAGAGGGTGTAAGTGAGGTGTAAAGCTGCTTGGTGAGCAGCCCTCCACTAGTCCCTCCTGGTGTGACCTCCCCATGGCCCATGCTTTCCTGATTCACTCCCATTGCCAGGACAAAAAGCACCCAGCACTGCTGCACAGCACCTGCAAGGGCAGGCTGAAGACTTTTCTCTGCAGTGAGAAGGAACTCCCAGCTAAGATGGGAGCCCAGAATAATTCTTGCATCAAACCATGGTGAACAGGTTGAGACTTTAAATGAACATGTTGCAGGATGTATAATAGTCAAGCTGAGAGCTCTGAGCCTTGCAATGCATAGCTGGAGGACACAGAATCATGGAATCACTACGGTTGGAAAAGACCTCTAGGTTCATCAAGTCCAACCTTCATCCTAACATCTCCCTAACCACTAGATCATAGCCCCAAGTGCTGCATCTACTTGTTTTTTAAACACCTCCAGGGATGGTGACTCCACCACCTCCCTGGGCAGCCCATTCCAGTGCCTGACCACTCTCTCAGTGAAGAAATTTTTGGTAATATCCAATTGAAACCTCCCCTGGTGCAACCTGAGGCCCTTTCCTCTCATTCTATCTTCAGTAATTTGGGAGAAGAGACCAACACCAGCCTCACTCCAACCTCCTTTTAGGTAGTTGCAGAGAGCAATAAGGTCTCCTATTAGTCTTATCTTCTCCAGACTAAACAACCCCAGTTCCCTCAGCATGTTTTCCATCCCTCTCACCAGCCTCGTTGCCCTTCTCTGGGCCAGCTCCAGCACCTCCATGTCCTTCTTGGAGCACCTCCAAGTCACCTGTAAGGTGACAGTAGATGGCAGCCAGCTCTGCAGCACTAGGTGTCCTTCCCCTCTGCTCCCTCTCACCTCTGCCAGTGAGAGGGGCAGCTCCCCAGCACCCTCACCTTTCCTTGGAACCACACTTCCCAGCTTTCCCAGGCCTTTACCACCCCTGCTACCAGGGATCCATTGCTGTATCTGCATGTCCCATGGAAACCCACCTGGGATAGGCACTGGGACCTGCACCCTCCCTGGCACCCACAGAGGAACTGCCAGCACCTTACCTGCAGCTCAACACCTGCATTGCACCGGGGGCAGGAGGGAGTCCCCAGCAGGGACCTTCCAAAACACAGCCAAGAGATGGCAAAGTGGCAGCTGGCAGAGCTGTGAAGGCCACCACGGCTGTCACTTCCTCAGACAACCTTCTCTTTCTGCTGCTGTGGCTGCAAACAACCCAGGAGAGATTAGGAGGGAGGTATAAAAGCTGAAGCATTGGGTCAGTAAGCTCTTCCCCAGGCAGTGCCACCCTTTGGAGCAGCCCGAGCATTGAACACAGTAAACCAGCAGCAGCCCCCTGATCCTTTGAAGTCAATGATGTTTCACAGCTTGCTGAGCTGCTCAAGGAGAAACACTCATTTTGTTTCCAGAAACAGAAATAAGTGGAGTCAGAACTTGCTTTCCTGTAGATAACTGATCTTTTTCTTCCTCTGGAAACATTCAATGGACCTGTCTTTATCTGAGTGGTGTTTCATTTCCAGGAGGCTTTGCCATGCTTGCAGCTCCATGGGTTTTTTTTTACCTCAAGTTTCTCCACAAAATCCACAGATTGCCCAGGGCTGGTCCCTGCTGTGGGGAGGGTCAATCCACTCCTGAGACAGAAGGATAGCCCTCCTCATGACTTTTTTCTTTTCTTGGCTGTTTTGACATCCTATCTTCTATGATGCTACGTGAACAGGAAGCTATAGGGACAGCCACAAATCCTATAGTTGTCTTAGATCCTGCAGCTCCACTATTTTAAACACTGTCAGTTGTTTTTATCCATGTGCCTCTACATTTATGGGATAAAATGAAGATGGCAGAATGTCTCTTATTACAAATTCCATTGTGTTTAAGAAGGCCAAGTGCTGTTCCCTTTATCCAAACTGAGTCAATGATATTCACTACTCTGAATTTATAGTAACCATAATTCCAGAAGATCCTCGGATACTTTACAGTGTTTTTTTTCAGCATGAATAGGTTATACAGCTGGGTGGGGTCTTACATTACAGAGAAATATATGCTTAAACATCTGCTCTCAAATGTCCTTCAGCTAGTCGAGGTGGTTACAAATCCATCCACAGCACCCCACTGGAAGATATAAAAAACCTACTACCCTGGTTTAACACACCAAAGTTTTTGCTATTCCACCAACAGTCTTGATAGCAGGAAGGAAGATATCAGGAAACTTTAGATTCATGTCAGACCTCTCAATTTCTGGTTATTTCTCAGTGCTAAAGAAAAGCTGTCTCCTTTTTTTTTTCCCCATTGTGCAGCCTGTGAAATGTGCTCAGAAGCTGAACAAGTCCAGTGTTTGTGAATGTAAAGTCTTACAGGTGCCAACAGGTAGAAAAGCAGTTCATCTGTTTCTCCTTGCCCTAAAACTTTTGATAAGCATTTGATGAAGCTCATCGTGGCAGTCTGATTCTATACACATAACAAAAAATAGTCCTTTACACAAGATTTCATAACTGAGACCTGAAATGTAAAAAAAAATATATATATGGGTTCCTTTGCTGCCATGAGTAGTGTCTTTGAAACAGCAGGGTAAGAAAGCCTCTAAGTATTGCTGATTCACAGAATTTCTAAATATTTTCCCTTGCACATCTTTTAACAACAACACCAACCACCAAAAAAACCCACAAACAATAACAAATAAGCCAACCAAAAAAACCCCAAACCAACCCAACCCACAAAACCAACCAAATCCAAACCAACTGCAACCAAACCTAGAGAGTCATCTTCAGAGAGACCAGCCTGGTTTCATGTAGTTGTCCATCAGCATGAGGTCCTATGGATTCATTCTCCATGGAGCAGGTCTTCCCAGAGGTTTTCCTGGTCCAATGGCCAGATTCATTACTGAATTTAGCAGTGTATTGGTACAGAGCTCATCACTGTTGTATCTCAGCATGTTTGGTGTTGGTCTTTCCAGTAAGACAGTCCATACAGCTTTCTTTAAATCTCATAGCATAAAGATTCCCCATTACATAAAATTTCACCCTGATAGATTTCTAGCAGTTCCATTATGTTCAAGAAGTTGTGTTTGTCATTGTGGAATTATATACATTTTATTACAGTAATTATGTAAATTGAGAAATAGCAGTCTTTACAACTGAAAATGTAAACTTCTCAGATTGGCCTCATCAGGGTTCTGAAAATGCTCAAAATAGTTTTTATTTACTGTGCTACAACCTCTTTTCTCTGCCAGCACGTTTAAATAGCTGGTTTTACAATGCTTTTGTGGAGTTTGTACATCTGCAACAGAACCAGATTCAACCTCATGGTCTCCTTGGGTATTTTATATAGTGATTTTTTTTCTTTAATCCATTCATTCAACATTGAAATAAATCTAGCACTTCACATGGGCTAGACATTCAAAAGGGTGGAGTGGTGGAGCTCCAGGTGGAGCTATGCCAACTGACACCAAGCAAGGATGCAGCTCTTAGAACCTAAAATTTCTATAAGAAAAGATTTGGAACCCCACCCAACACTGATAAAAACCATTTGGATTTTTCCCATTAAATTTAACAGTACATATATTAAGCTGTCACATTTTTTCTCCTTTTTCCTCTCAGGAAAATTCTTTTTGGTGCACACTGTGGCTCTCTTGTGTGTGATGAAGAGCTGTGTAAGACATTCTCCACTCTTCTTTATTTGGTTCTTTTGTAGGTTTTCACTCTGCTGACATATGGGGCTTCCATGGCTGAAGTGCAGAACTGGCAGAAGATGCTACACAGTGGATGAGAAGAAAAAAAAGCAAGTGATGTGTGTCAGGAGTAAGAACTCCCATATTAAATACTCACTGCTTTGCCAAGCTGCAAAAATGTCACTGTCTGGAAATAATTGATCTCAGTCTTTTTCTTTCAAAACTTTTTTTTGGTATTTGTTAATAAAAATAGACTATATATAATACAAAAAAACTCAACGTGGCCAGAGCTGAGAGAGTCTAGGTGGAGGTTGTAAAGCTTCAAAGGAGTCACTGACTTTCAAAATAAGCCTTAAATCAATGGCTAAATCTGTGCTGATTTTAGGGATGTAAAATCATACTGTAGGAAAGCAAAATCAGAGCCTAAAAACTGTGCTAGGCTGAGCTCAGTCTAATCAGATTCATTTAACCCCATTATTTTCTTCCTTGTGTATCACAGATGAAAACAAGGGAGCCCTCCTGGCAGAGGGCCAGCCTGGAGCCATCTATTACCCTCCATGCTGAAGTTCTGACAAGGAGAACAAGGCAGCTGTCCTTATGCTAATTGATATTAATGACTGAGGTTAGAGACCATGGAGCCAGCTCAGGACTTAGCAACAGAGAAACCCAAGCCTGGCTCTGCAATGGGGCCAGTAGTCTGAAGGCAGATGGATGAAATGGGAGCAGAGCAGTGCTGTCTTCTTTTAAAAGAAGTATTTTAGTTATTTTGTCTTGGAAATTATTGAGATGAGACATCAAAACCCATTAAATGAAATAAAGACCTGCAATTGAAGTCAACACTCTCTCTCTGTCATTTTTCCCATGTGTCCTGCATTGCCTCTGGGTGGGCTGGAGTAGAATCATAGAATCCTTTAGGT